>NC_079193.1:377014767-377037267 GCF_029499605.1 Hyla sarda | reverse complement strand
ACCATGTTAGGAATTGTCCAGAGCAGGAGAAAATCCCTATAGCAAACCTCTCCTGCTCTGGAAAGTTCCTGACATGGACAGAGGTGTCAGCAGAGAGCACTGTGGTCAGACAGAAAAGAACAAAGAACTACACAACTTCCTGTGGATCATACAGCAGCTGATACTGGTACTAAAAGGGTCAATATTTTTTAATAGAAATAATTTATAAATCTGTTTAACTTTCTGGCTCCAGTTGATGAAAAAAAAAAAAAATAATTTAAGAAAATTTCCACTGAAGTACCCCTTTAACTAGCTGATGGATTGGGGGGTCTTACTACTGGGACCCCCCCTGATCACAAGAACCTAGGTCAGATTAAATACCACGGAGCACTGAATTTGGCTTTGTTCCAAAGTCCCATAGACGGTTAATAGAACAGTGGTTGAGCAGGTGAGCTGACCCCCGGTGATACCGCCTTCCGCAAAACCAGCCGGGGACTCGTGGGGGTTGTAGTTGTCTTTGGTATATTACTTGTATAAGTAGGTCACTGTGGATCACTTGTAAGAACAGCGCCTCTAATGGTCTTCTATGGTTTTGCATTTGACAGATTCCAGTGGAGTTGATCTCCATCACAAGAAGCTGATCAAGCGGACGTTCCTCTGTTGTGAGGTAAGGACACATCCCATGGAATGGTTTACTGGCATCCATTTTCATATTGTTGGTAGTTGTTCCTATCGAAAGATCTCAAAATATATGGTAGAAAACCCTGAGGTGCCTTAATTGATATAAATCCTATGTACAGTGGTCCCTTAAAGGGGTAGTCCAGTGGTGAAAAACTTATCCCCTATCCTAAGCATAAGGGATAAGTTTGAGATCGCGGGGGGTCCGACCGCTGGGGCCCCCTGCGTTCTCTCTGTACGGGGCCCCGGCTCTCCGCCCAGATAGTGGGTGTCGACCCCCCCACTAAGCGGCCGCCGACACGCCCCCTCAATACATCTCAATGGCAGAGCCGTAGATTGCCGAAGGCAGCGCTTCTGCTCTGCCATAGAGTTGTATTGAGGGGGCGTGTCGGCCTCCGCTTTGTACGGAGGTCGACACGCCCCCTTCCCGCGGGCTGTCGGGGCTCCATACAGGAGATCGCGGGGGGCCCCAGCGGTCGGACCCCCCGCGATCTGCAACTTATCCCCTATCCTTAGGATAGGGGATAATTTGTTCACCACTGAGTCACCACTGGACTACTCCTTTAAGTTAGAATATGAATCGGATCCAGGACGACCGTTGCATGGTGAAACCTTTGTATGTTGAGACAAATGGAAACCTGGTTCTGAAGCCTGTTCTGAAGCCCCAAAATGTCATCCAAAAATAGGCAAAAGTGAGGATTAAAGAAAAATAAGTAGATAACTAATATAGTTAAAGCAAATCCTTACATATAAAGGTAAGGCTGCGTTAACACGGCCGTCTAGACCCGTCCCATTCTTCTCCCGTCAAAATTAAAAACAGACTTTTTAAAGAAAGGACAATAACTGATGCAAACGGATGTTATCTGTTTGGATCCGTTATTGTTCAGTTAATAAACCCCCCAAAAAGTATTGTATTGTATTGTAAAAAAGAGTATTGTTTTACATTTGATGTTCTAATAGCCGTGGTTATTTGGTTCTCTTTTTTGGCTATATCTCTTTTGTAGGAATCAATATTGGAGTATTTTTTAAACTATCATTAAAAGTTACGTTTTATTTCGGTACCTCAGGGTTTTCCACCATATACCGTATATACTCGAATATAAGCCGACCCGAATATAAGCCGAGGCCCCTAATTTTACCCCAAAAACCCAGGAAAAGTTATTGACTCGACTATAAGCCTAGGGTGGGAAATACATCATTCCCCCATGTAATCATCCAGACCCCCACCATCATCCCCCCCATTTCATCATTACCACCTGTCAACCCCTTCATCAGTGGTCTTCAACCTGCGGACCTCCAGATGTTGCAAAACTACAACTCCCAGCATGCCCGGACAGCCATCGGCTGTCCGGGCATGCTGGGTGTTGTAGTTTTGAAACCTCTGGAGGTCTGCAGGTTGAAGACCACTGCTGCGTTCGTCATCATCCAGCCTCCCCTCCCCTTTTGTTTTGTACTCGCCTCCTCTCAGCGGGAAGGAAGGGTGAGCATGTCCGGGCCATCTATGCTGCAGGGACCGTCCGGTGGGGAGGGTTAGTCGTTCCGGGCTGTCCATTTTCACCCAGTGGGGGGGGCCTCTTCTCCGCGCCCGGACTGTTGACGTTGCCTTGACGACGACGCACAGGGATGTTGCGCATGAATGTCCCTGTGCGTCGTCGTCAAGGCAACGTCCCTACGCCGGGGCCGAAGCACGGAGAAGAGGCCCCCCTGGTGAAAATGGACAGCCCGGAACGACTAACCATCCCCACCGGACGGTCCCTGCAGCATAGATGGCCCGGACCAGCTCACCCTAACGTCCCGCCGAGGGGAGGTGAGTACAAAACAAAAAGGCGGTGGGGGGGCTGGATGATGACGAAGGCCGCAGTGGTCTTCAACCTGCGGACCTCCAGAGGTTTCAAAAGTACAACACTCAGCATGCCCGGGCTTGCTGGGAGTTGTAGTTTTGCAACATCTGGAGGTCTGGAGGTTGAAGACCACTGATGAAGGGGTTGACAGTCGGACAGTTCACTCGAATAGAAGCCGAGGGGGGGCGTTTTCAGCACAAAAAATCGTGCTGAAAAACTCTGCTTATACTCGAGTAAATACGGTATTGTTGAGTTTTCTTTAGTCTCCGAGAGGTGATATCATCAGGGTTATGTTTTCTTTCATTAGGTCATAAATTGTATGAATTGTAGAATTAGAAATGGCCGTTCTTATTCTTTCATTTGGAGGTTGACAGATAGAAATGTTCTCCCTCCAGCCAAGTGTTATCCTGTATAAATGTTCCGTCCATAGCGCAGATCAGATGTGATGGACGGTAGAGATCTCTACTCTCATTGGGACATTTACCCACAAAAGCCATATAGACAACAATTTATAGAACCCAGAATATTAACGTTGGTAGAACTAAGGGGACATTTACATTAGGGCTGCAATGGAAATCGTTGTCAGAAACTTCCAGTTTAATATTATAATTGGTGGTTAGGAGGGGCGTGGCCTATGTCAGTAGGGGCGTGGCCTGGTAAAATAGCATCTATTTTTACAACTTTCCCTGTCGTTTGGCCCCTCAGTCTCCCCCTAAAGGCCCCGTTACGTCTCCCGCCCCCTCAATGCAAGTCTAAGGGAGGGGGCGTGACATCGGTCACGCCCCCTCCCATAGACTTGCATTGAGGGGGCGGGGTGTGACGTCAGTTGCTCCCGGCTCCAGCGTTCGGAACAGTTTGCTCCAAACGCTGAGCAGCCGAGTACCACTGCAACCTCTGGTGCTTTTTTCAAGATGCTGCTGGCGTGCACTGTGCGGCCTACTGAGACCGCAGCCTGGAGTGCAGTCCGGAAGCCAGCGCGCCTCCAGTGACACGAACCCTGCGGTTCTGACATCATGGGAGCCCACCCCTCTGTCCGCCCAGAGACTCTGTTCTCTATCGTGTTCAGTGATAGATCTTTCTGATTCCAGGAGGACGGCCATCACTAAGGTCTGTGCACTGCTCCTTCTTCCCTGCAGCGAAGCTCTGAGGTTAACCCTTCAGGTGCTGTCCCTCCCCTCTTTACCCTCTGTTAACTCTTCAAGTCCTGTCCCCACTGGCCCCATTTAAACCTATAATCCGAAAGTAGCCGTATAGTGAGCCAAAACTCGGATACTCTGGAAAGTGACCCAAACATAGTCACTAAGGCTGGGTTCACACCACTTTTTTGCGATACAGTTCCTGTATCAAGTTTTTGATGAAAAACGGATTCTTTAAAACTGGACTAAACTGTATCACAATGTGTGTACAAACTTTAACCCATATACGGTTTGAAAAATGGTGTCCAGTTACATACGTTTTAAAGAAAAAAACATCAGTTTTTAAATTCTTACTCCATTATGAATAAAGTTTCACTTGTTTGATTGAAATTCCATGAAAAAAACTGTGCAAAGTCAAAAACCGTATGGTGCAAACCGGAGGGAACCATCTGCACACACTGTTCTGTACGGATCCCATTGACTCCCATGTTTAAAAAAATCTGTATACATTTTTTTTTTGACCCGGACCAAAAACCGTGGTAGACTACGGTTTTGGGTACAGGAAAAAAAACTGACAAAACCGTACAGGATGCAAAACGTATGCAACCGGATGCATCTTTTGGCATACGGTGTTCAATATGGTTCTGTACGGTTTCCAATTGAAAAAGTATACGGGAACTGTACTGCAAAAACGTAATGTGAATGCAGCCTAACTCTTGTTCTTCTATGCTGTATCTAGTAGTGCATTGTGTTCGGTGAGATACGACTTTGGTTTGCTCCTCTGACCTGTGTTTATTACCTTTTTCGCTCATTCTTGCCATTATAACAATTACATTGTATTTCCCGTGGTTTATTATGAATGAGAAAACAGCCAATACTGTTGCGGGGCTTAGAAGTTGGCGAACCGGGCGGGATGATTGCAATCTATCATATTCACTGGGGCAATGAGGAGCATTAACTAGAAGTCTCATTTGTAATTACCCCGGCTGTCGGCGGTCGCGGCTACCGGTGGATGAGATACAACGTCCCTTTTGCTCTTGCCTTTTGGAGAGGTCACCCGCTTCTCAAAACTGTTTACTGCTGAGAAGGGCGAATATCAAATGGCGAGCCTCGGAGTTTACGCTGCTAGGGTAGTTTTTATTCCTAATTGAGTCGGTCATAAAGCATACCAATTAAACCAGGTAACCTTTTAAGACGCCGCCGTGACGTCTCATTTGAATAAAACCTCCGCCCGGCTCCAACTTGGCGCTTTATCTCTCCAGGACAGCGGGTTGCCCTGTGCCCCCTGTTACACGGGAGATTTAAAGAGCAATCCGGGAAGAGGAACCATATTGGTTATACGCTACTAATGTCATCCCTTTCCCTGCTGCCACCCGTCCAGTATTACACCGCAACTACAGCTCAGATACATTAACTGAATCAGTGTTTCCCAACAAGGGTGCCTCCAGCTGTTGCAAAATGGTGCAAATACTACAGCTCCCAGCATTTTTATAGATTTTGTACCTTGGGCAATTATCCTATGTTGATTCTACTTGGTGCTTTGTTTCCAGAGTCCCCTGATGTTGATGCCGCCACAGGTGAAACTTGTAGGGATGTGAAACATGTTGGGAAATGGGTGAAACATGTAGGGATGTGTATAGTACAGTGATCTGCAAATTGGAGGCCTCCAGATGTAGCAAAACTACAACTCCCAGCATGCCTGGCTGTCCGGGCATGCTGGGGGTTATAGTTTTGCAACAGCTGGAGGCACCCTGGTTGGGAAACACCGATCTGAATAGATGCAGAGGGCTTTAATTTTTCACAGCAATGCTATGTTTAAATTAGGACCCCCCCCCCCCCCCCCCAAATAAAACGTGCAGAAAGTCTGTGTTGATTCTACTTGGTGGTTTGTTTCCAGAGTCCCCTGATGCCCTGATGATGCCGCCACAGGTGAAACATGTAGGGAAACAGGTGAAACATGTAGGGACATGTACAGTGATCTGCAAATTGGAGGCCTCCAGATGTAGCAAAACTATAACTCCCAGCACGCCCTGTCCGGGCATGCAGGGAGTTGTAGTTTTGCAACTGCTGTAGGCACCCTGGTTGGGAAACACCGATCTGAATAGATGCAGAGGGCTTTAATTTTTCACAGCAATACTATGTTTAGTATGTTTAAATTCGGACTCCCCCCAAATAAAAAATGCAGAAAGTCTGTGTTGATTTTACTTGGTGCTTTGTTTCCAGAGTCCCCTGATGATGATGCTGCCACAGGTGAAACATGTAGGGACATGAAACATGTAGGGAAACGGGTGAAACATGTAAGGATGTGTTTAGTACAGTGATCTGCAAATTGGATGCCTCCAGATGTAGCAAAACTACAACTCCCAGCAAGCCCGGACAGCCAAAGGCTGTCCGGGCATGCTGGGAGTTGTAGTTTTGCAACTGCTGTAGGCACCTTGGTTGGGAAACACCGATCTGAATAGATGCAGAGGGCTTTAATTTTTCACAGCAATACTATGTTTAAATTAGGACCCCCCCCCCCAAATAAAAAATGCAGAAAGTCTGTGCACATAATACAGCCGCTACTTTGGTGTTTTAATAATATGCATGGTATCTGTTACCGAGACATTTCATAGCTGGGAAGTGAGTGTAACGGACTCGACAAGAAATGTGTTATTCACAGGCGGGTTTATACATAAGCCGGATGGGATGGCGTTTAAAGAACCGTGAAACGAGAAAAATACAGTCATATAAATTCAGCTTTAGAGTCCACAGCGATGACAGCGAAATTGTACAATTCCGAGACCGTGCAACATTACATGTGAGAAGTGTCCACAATGCATCAAATGCCTATACCGTATCTGGTGCCTGCCAGACTGTACACAGAGAGAGCGGTACATAAAGAAAAGAACCTCAGCCAGAGGGGGCAGTATTCTAGTATATTCTACATAGAGGAGTAGTCAATTTCATTGACATAAGAACAGTATTATATTAGTTATATTCTTGTATATAGGAGACAGTATTATAGTAGTTATATTCTTGTATATAGGAGCAGTATTATATTAGTTATATTCTTGTATATAGGAGCAGTATTATAGTAGTTATATTCTTGTATATAGGAGCAGTATTATAGTAGTTATATTCTTGTATATAGGAGCAGTATTATAGTAATTATATTCTTGTATATAGGAGCAGTATTATAGTAGTTATATTCTTGTATATAGGAGCAGTATTATAGTAGTTATATTCTTGTATATAGGAGCAGTATTATAGTAGTTATATTCTTGTATAGAGGAGCAGTATTTTAGTAGTTATATTCTTGTATATAGGAGCAGTAATATAGTAGTTATATTCTTGTATATAGGAGACAGTATTATAGCAGTTATATTCTTGTATATAGGAGCAGTATTATAGTAGTTATATTCTTGTATATAGGAGCAGTATTATAGTAGTTATATTCTTGTATATAGGAGCAGTATTATAGTAGTTATATTCTTGTATATAGGAGCAGTATTATAGTAGTTATATTCTTGTATAGAGGAGCAGTATTATAGTAGTTATATTCTTGTATATAGGAGGTAGTATTATAGTAGTTATATTCTTGTATATAGGAGCAGTATTATAGTAGTTATATTCTTGTATATAGGAGGCAGTATTGTAGTAGTTATATTCTTGTATATAGGAGGTAGTGTTATAGTAGTTATATTCTTGTATATAGGAGCAGTATTATAGTAGTTATATTCTTGTAAATAGGAGGCAGTATTATAGTAGTTATATTCTTGTATATAGGAGGCAGTATTATAGTAGTTATATTCTTGTATATAGGAGCAGTATTATAGTAGTTATATTCTTGTATATAGGAGCAGTATTATAGTAGTTATATTCTTGTATATAAGAGGCAGTATTATAGTAGTTATATTCTTGTAAATAAGAGGCAGTATTATAGTAGTTATATTCTTGTATATAAGAGCAGTATTATAGTAGTTATATTCTTGTATAGAGGAGCAGTATTATAGTAGTTATATTCTTGTATATAGGAGCAGTATTATAGTAGTTATATTCTTGTATATAGGAGCAGTATTATAGTAGTTATATTCTTGGATATAGGAGCAGTATTATAGTAGTTATATTCTTGGATATAGGAGCAGTATTATAGTAGTTATATTCTTGGATATAGGAGCAGTATTATAGTAGGTATATTCTTGTATATAGGAGCAGTATTATAGTAGTTATATTCTTGGATATAGGAACAGTATTATAGTAGTTATATTCTTGTATATAGGAGCAGTATTATAGTAGTTATATTCTTGTATATAGGAGCAGTATTATAGTAGTTATATTCTTGTATATAGGAGCAGTATTATTGTAGTTATATTCTTGTATATAGGAGCAGTATTATAGTAGTTATATTCTTGTATATAGGGGCAGTATTATAGTAGTTATATTCTTGTATATAGGAGCAGTATTATAGTAGTT
Organism: Hyla sarda; assembly: GCF_029499605.1. NCBI lineage: Eukaryota > Metazoa > Chordata > Amphibia > Anura > Hylidae > Hyla > Hyla sarda. Next base: position 377,029,178 of record NC_079193.1, on the reverse strand, counting down.
ATATTCTTGTATATAGGAGCAGTATTATAGTAGTTATATTCTTGTATATAGGAGCAGTATTATAGTAGTTATATTCTTGTCTATAGGAGGCAGCATTATAGTAGTTATATTCTTGTATATAGGAGCAGTATTATAGTAGTAATATTCTTGTATATAGGAGCAGTATTATAGTAGTTATATTCTTGTATATAGAGGCAGTATTATAGTAGTTATATTCTTGTATATAGGAGCAGTATTATTGTAGTTATATTCTTGTATATAGGAGCAGTATTATAGTAGTTATATTCTTGTATATAGAAGCAGTATTATAGTAGTTATATTCTTGTATATAGGAGCAGTATTATTGTAGTTATATTCTTGTATATAGGAGCAGTATTATAGTAGTTATATTCTTGTATATAGGAGCAGTATTATAGTAGTTATATTCTTGTATATAGGAGCAGTATTATAGTAGTTATATTCTTGTATATAGGAGCAGTATTATAGTAGTTATATTCTTGTATATAGGAGCAGTATTATAGTAGTTATACTTTTGTTAAAATCGGTCTTAGAATCAGTGTAGAATAATATTAGATATCTTCTCTTTTTCATCTTTTTTGTCGTTTCCCCCTTCTTTGCTAACTCTGCGAGTGCTGGATCTATAATATATATATTCTATAATGTACCAGGCTTCGCTGTCGCACTCCTGTGGGCACTAAAACTTGGCTGTCATTTCCTGACGGCTTAAATACTTATTCTGAAATACATGAGACATATGTCATGGTTGCTCAGTTATTTACTTTACTTCTAGAGATCTTTATATGGAGCGTTTTCCATTTCACTAGCTTTAAATCCTTTTGTCCGGTGTTCTAAAGTTTTGCTACAACCCATGAGAAAATACAACGGTGTCCTGTCCTGTACGATCTCGTCACTTCCCCTCCACAGCCGGCATTGTTCTCATTCGTTGGGCTGTCGGCGCCCCTCCCCCTCCCCGCATGTCTTCGGCTGGGTTCACACCACGTTTTTGCAATACAGTTCCCATATTATGTTTTTGATAAAAAAACGGATTCCTCAATACCGGACTAAACTGTATCAAAACGTGTGTATACATTTTAACCTGTACACGGTTAAGAACTGTATATGGTTTGAAAAATTATGTTCGGTTGCATCCGTTTTTTAAGAAAAAAAACATATACCGTATCTTTTGCTGTATAAGACTCCCTTTTTCTTCCCCAAAACTGGGGGGGGGGGGGGGGGGGGAGTTGGTGCGTCTTTGACGGCGAATACACACCTATCGCGGCGGTCCACCGCGGTGATATCGCGGTGTCCCGAACAGCTTAGAGGACACCGGGAGGGAACTTACCTGCCTCCTCGGTGTCTGCTCCGTGCCGGGATCCCCTGCATGGCTGGCGCTCTCCTTCGACATCATCACGTCCTCGCGCACGCCGTCCCGTCATCCAATAGGAGCAGCGTGCATAGCGACGTGATGACGGCGACGGAGAGCGTGGATCCCGGGGAAGAAGACGTCCGGGGCGTCGGGGACACGTGAGTACTACCTCCTATACCAGTGGTCTTCAACCTGCGGACCTCCAGATGTTGCAAAACTACAACACCCCTAATGACGGGCGTGTTGTGTGCAGCGCCCCCTAGCTGTGGGTACACAATATGAATGCTCATTCCCTAATGACGGGCGTGTTGTCTGCAGCGCCCCCTAGCTGTGGGTACAAAATATGAATGCTCATTCCCTAATGACGGGCGTGTTGTGTGCAGCGCCCCCTAGCTGTGGGTACACAATATGAATGCTCATTCCCTAATGACAGGCGTGTTGTGTGCAGCGCCCCCTAGCTGTGGGTACACAATATGAATGCTCATTCCCTAATGACGGGTGTGTTGTGTGCAGCGCCCCCTAGCTGTGGGTACACAATATGAATGCTCATTCCCTAATAACAGGCGTGTTGTCTGCAGCGCCCCCTAGCTGTGGGTACACAATTATATGAATGCTCATTCCCTAATGACGGGCGTGTTGTGTGCAGCGCCCCCTAGCTGTGGGTACACAATATGAATGCTCATTCCCTAATGACGGGCATGTTGTGTGCAGCGCCCCCTAGCTGTGGGTACACAATATGAATGCTCATTCCCTAATGATGGGCGTGTTGTGTGCAGTGCCCCCTAGCTGTGGGTACACAATATGAATGCTCATTCCCTAATGACGGGCATGTTGTGTGCAGCGCCCCCTAGCTGTGGGTACACAATATGAATGCTCATTCCCTAATGACGGGCGTGTTGTCTGCAGCGCCCCCTAGCTGTGGGTACACAATATGAATGCTCATTCCCTAATGATGGGCGTGTTGTGTGCAGCGCCACCTAGCTGTGGGTACACAATATGAATGCTCATTCCCTAATGATGGGCGTGTTGTGTGCAGCGCCCCCTAGCTGTGGGTGCACAATATGAATGCTCATTCCCTAATGACGGGCGTGTTGTCTGCAGCGCCACCTAGCTGTGGGTACACAATATGAATGCTCATTCCCTAATGACGGGCGTGTTGTGTGCAGCGCCCCCTAGCTGTGGTTACACAATATGAATGCTCATTCCCTAATGACGGGCGTGTTGTGTGCAGCGCCCCCTAGCTGTGGGTACTTAATTATATGAATGCTCCTTCCCTAATGACGGGCGTGTTGTCTGCAGCGCCACCTAGCTGTGGGTACACAATATGAATGCTCATTCCCTAATGACGGGCGTGTTGTGTGCAGCGCCCCCTAGCTGTGGGTACACAATATGAATGCTCATTCCCTAATGACGGGTGTGTTGTCTGCAGCGCCCCCTAGCTGTGGGTGCACAATATGAATGCTCATTCCCTAATGATGGGCGTGTTGTGTGCAGCGCCCCCTAGCTGTGGGTACACAATATGAATGCTCATTCCCTAATGACGGGTGTGTTGTCTGCAGCGCCCCCTAGCTGTGGGTACACAATATGAATGCTCATTCCCTAATGATGGGCGTGTTGTGTGCAGTGCCCCCTAGCTGTGGGTACACAATATGAATGCTCATTCCCTAATGATGGGCGTGTTGTGTACAGCGCCCCCTAGCTGTGGGTACACAATATGAATGCTCATTCCCTAATGACGGGCGTGTTGTGTGCAGCGCCCCCTAGCTGTGGGTACACAGTATGAATGCTCATTCCCTAATGACGGGCGTGTTGTGTGCAGCGCCCCCTAGCTGTGGGTACACAATATGAATGCTCATTCCCTAATGACGGGCGTGTTGTCTGCAGCGCCCCCTAGCTGTGGGTACACAATATGAATGCTCATTCCCTAATGACAGGCGTGTTGTGTGCAGCACCCCCTAGCTGTGGGTACACAATATGAATTCTCATTCCCTAATGACGGGTGTGTTGTCTGCAGCGCCCCCTAGCTGTGGGTGCACAATATGAATGCTCATTCCCTAATGATGGGCGTGTTGTGTGCAGCGCCCCCTAGCTGTGGGTACACAATATGAATGCTCATTCCCTAATGACGGGTGTGTTGTCTGCAGCGCCCCCTAGCTGTGGGTACACAATATGAATGCTCATTCCCTAATGATGGGCGTGTTGTGTGCAGTGCCCCCTAGCTGTGGGTACACAATATGAATGCTCATTCCCTAATGATGGGCGTGTTGTGTACAGCGCCCCCTAGCTGTGGGTACACAATATGAATGCTCATTCCCTAATGACGGGCGTGTTGTGTGCAGCGCCCCCTAGCTGTGGGTACACAGTATGAATGCTCATTCCCTAATGACGGGCGTGTTGTGTGCAGCGCCCCCTAGCTGTGGGTACACAATATGAATGCTCATTCCCTAATGACGGGCGTGTTGTCTGCAGCGCCCCCTAGCTGTGGGTACACAATATGAATGCTCATTCCCTAATGACAGGCGTGTTGTGTGCAGCGCCCCCTAGCTGTGGGTACACAATATGAATTCTCATTCCCTAATGACGGGTGTGTTGTCTGCAGCGCCCCCTAGCTGTGGGTACACAATATGAATGCTCATTCCCTAATGATGGGCGTGTTGTCTGCAGCGCCCTCTAGCTGTGGGTACACAATATGAATGCTCATTCCCTAATGACGGACATGCTGTGTGCAGCGCCCCCTAGCTGTGGGTACACAATATGAATTCTCATTCCCTAATGACGGGTGTGTTGTCTGCAGCGCCCCCTAGCTGTGGGTACACAATATGAATGCTCATTCCCTAATGACGGGTGTGTTGTCTGCAGCGCCCCCTAGCTGTGGGTACACAATATGAATGCTCATTCCCTAATGATGGGCGTGTTGTGTGCAGTGCCCCCTAGCTGTGGGTGCACAATATGAATGCTCATTCCCTAATGACGGGCGTGTTGTGTGCAGCGCCCCCTAGCTGTGGGTGCACAATATGAATGCTCATTCCCTAATGACGGGCGTGTTATGTGCAGCGCCCCCTAGCTGTGGGTACACAATATGAATGCTCATTCCCTAATGATGGGCGTGTTGTGTACAGCGCCCCCTAGCTGTGGGTACACAATATGAATGCTCATTCCCTAATGACGGGCGTGTTGTGTGCAGCGCCCCCTAGCTGTGGGTACACAATATGAATGCTCATTCCCTAATGACGGGCGTGTTGTCTGCAGCGCCCCCTAGCTGTGGGTACACAATATGAATGCTCATTCCCTAATGACAGGCGTGTTGTGTGCAGCGCCCCCTAGCTGTGGGTACACAATATGAATTCTCATTCCCTAATGACGGGTGTGTTGTCTGCAGCGCCCCCTAGCTGTGGGTACACAATATGAATGCTCATTCCCTAATGATGGGCATGTTGTCTGCAGCGCCCTCTAGCTGTGGGTACACAATATGAATGCTCATTCCCTAATGACGGACATGCTGTGTGCAGCGCCCCCTAGCTGTGGGTACACAATATGAATTCTCATTCCCTAATGACGGGCGTGTTGTGTGCAGCGCCCCCTAGCTGTGGGTACACAATATGAATACTCATTCCCTAATGATGGGCGTGTTGTGTGCAGCGCCCCCTAGCTGTGGGTACACAATATGAATGCTCCTTCCCTAATGACGGGTGTGTTGTGTGCAGCGCCCCCTAGCTGTGGGTACACAATATGAATGCTCATTCCCTAATGACGGGCGTGTTGTGTGTTGCGCCCCCTAGCTGTGGGTACACAATATGAATGCTCCTTCCCTAATGACGGACATGCTGTGTGCAGCGCCCCCTAGCTGTGGGTACACAATATGAATGCTCATTCCCTTATGACAGGCGTGTTGTGTGCAGCGCCCCCTAGCTGAGGGTACACAATATGAATACTCATTCCCTAATGACGGGCGTGTTGTGTGCAGCGCCCCCTAGCTGTGGGTACACAGTATGAATGCTCATTCCCTAATAACAGGCGTGTTGTGTGCAGCGCCCCCTAGCTGTGGGTACACAATATGAATGCTCATTCCCTAATGATGGGCGTGTTGTGTGCAGCGCCCCCTAGCTGTGGGTACACAATATGAATACTCATTCCCTAATGACGGGCGTGTTGTGTGCAGCGCCCCCTAGCTGTGGGTACACAATATGAATGCTCATTCCCTAATGATGGGCGTGTTGTGTGCAGCGCCCCCTAGCTGTGGGTACACAATATGAATGCTCATTCCCTAATGACGGGCGTGTTGTGTGCAGCGCCCCCTAGCTGTGGGTACACAGTATGAATGCTCATTCCCTAATGACGGGCGTGTTGTGTACAGCGCCCCCTAGCTGTGGGTACACAATATGAATGCTCATTCCCTAATGATGGGCGTGTTGTCTGCAGCGCCCCCTAGCTGTGGGTACACAATATGAATACTCATTCCCTAATGACGGGCGTGTTGTGTGCAGCGCCCCCTAGCTGTGGGTACACAATATGAATGCTCATTCCCTAATGACGGGCGTGTTGTGTGCTGCGCCCCCTAGCTGTGGGTACACAATATGAATGCTCATTCCCTAATGACGGACATGCTGTGTGCAGCGCCCCCTAGCTGTGGGTACACAATATGAATGCTCATTCCCTAATGACGGGTGTGTTGTGTGCAGCGCCCCCTAGCTGTGGGTACACAATATGAATACTCATTCCCTAATGACGGGCGTGTTGTGTGCAGCGCCCCCTAGCTGTGGGTACACAATATGAATGCTCATTCCCTAATGATGGGCGTGTTGTGTGCAGCGCCCCCTAGCTGTGGGTACTTAATTATATGAATGCTCATTCCCTTATGACAGGCGTGTTGTGTGCAGCGCCCCCTAGCTGTGGGTACACAATATGAATACTCATTCCCTAATGACGGGCGTGTTGTGTGCAGCGCCCCCTAGCTGTGGGTACACAATATGAATACTCATTCCCTAATGACGGGCGTGTTGTGTGCAGCGCCCCCTAGCTGTGGGTACACAATATGAATGCTCATTCCCTAATGACGGGCGTTTTGTGTGCAGCGCCTCCTAGCTGTGGGTACACAATATGAATGCTCATTCCCTAATGACGGGCGTGTTGTGTGCAGCGCCCCCTAGCTGTGGGTGCACAATTATATGAATGCTCATTGCCTAATGACGGGCGTGTTGTCTGCAGCGCCCCCTAGCTGTGGGTACACAATTATATGAATGCTCATTCCCTAATGACGGGCGTGTTGTGTGCAGCGCCCCCTAGCTGAGGGTACACAATATGAATACTCATTCCCTAATGATGGGCGTGTTGTGTGCAGCGCCCCCTAGCTGTGGTTACACAATATGAATACTCATTCCCTAATGACGGGCGTGTTGTGTGCAGCGCCCCCTAGCTGTGGGTACACAATATGAATGCTCATTCCCTAATGACGGGTGTGTTGTCTGCAGCGCCCCCTAGCTGTGGGTACACAATATGAATACTCATTCCCTAATGATGGGCGTGTTGTGTGCAGCGCCCCCTAGCTGTGGGTACACAATATGAATGCTCATTCCCTAATGATGGGCGTGTTGTGTGCAGCGCCCCCTAGCTGTGGGTACACAATATGAATGCTCATTCCCTAATGACGGGCGTGTTGTCTGCAGCGCCCCCTAGCTGTGGGTGCACAATATGAATGCTCATTCCCTAATGACGGGCGTGTTGTCTGCAGCACCCCCTAGCTGTGGGTACACAATTATATGAATGCTCATTCCCTAATGACGGGCGTGTTGTGTGCAGCGCCCCCTAGCTGTGGGTACACAATTATATGAATGCTCATTCCCTAATGATGGGCGTGTTGTGTGCAGCGCCCCCTAGCTGTGGGTACACAATATGAATGCTCATTCCCTAATGATGGGCGTGTTGTGTGCAGCGCCCCCTAGCTGTGGGTACGCAATATGAATGCTCATTCCCTAATGACGGGCGTGTTGTGTGCAGCGCCCCCTAGCTGTGGGTACACAATATGAATGCTTATTCCCTAATGATGGGCGTGTTGTGTGCTGCGCCCCCTAGCTGTGGGTACACAATATGAATGCTCATTCCCTAATGACGGGCGTGTTGTGTGCAGCGCCCCCTAGCTGTGGGTACACAATATGAATGCTCATTCCCTAATAACAGGCGTGTTGTTTGCAGCGCCCCCTAGCTGTGGGTACACAATATGAATGCTCATTCCCTAATGACGGCGTGTTGTGTGCAGCGCCCCCTAGCTGTGGGTACACAATATGAATGCTCATTCCCTAATGACGGGCGTGTTGTGTGCAGCGCCCCCTAGCTGTGGGTACACAATATGAATGCTCATTCCCTAATGACGGGCGTGTTGTGTGTAGCGCCCCCTAGCTGTGGGTACACAATATGAATGCTCATTCCCTAATGACGGGCGTGTTGTGTGTAGCGCCCCCTAGCTGTGGGTACACAATATGAATGCTCATTCCCTAATGACGGGCGTGTTCTGTGCTGCGATCGTCTTTTCTTGTCATTCTCTCTCATCTTGTAAGAGGCAGAAATACAATTTCACACTTTGTTTCGTTTTTCCGCTCCTTTTGCTAATTTCTTGTGCTTTTTGGAGTCTCGCTCGTGTTTTCAGACCGCGCTCACTCACATCATTGAGCGGCCGCTCGAGCACATTAACTTCATTTACCTCTCTGCTTTCTTCTTCAGTCTAAAGAGTAATTTTTTTAGTTTTCAGCTTAAAAACAAATCGCAGGTGTATAGGAGGCACTGGAGGCGCGCCAGCCGCTGCGCAGGGCACCGGGAATTAACCCTCTGTTGTTGGGAACGTAGATTTGGAAGATGAGATCTTGGTTGCTTAGTTGAATTTTGGGATCTTCTTGCAACAGCAGATTAGATACAGTAAAATCCTTTTAATCAGAAGTCTGATAATTCAGAGCGAACTTTTTTTACTGATTAATGGAATTTTTCCGTAAATACCGATTCTTAAAGGGGTACTACGCTGCCCTGCTTCGGAATCTTTTCTCCGCTCCCCAGCGTCCGGAAGTTTCTTGTTCCGAACACAGCGTGCTGGCTTCCGTGTTCATGGCCGCCCCTCGTGATGTCACACCCGCCCCCTCAACGAAAGTCTATGGGAAGGGGGCGCGACGGCCGTCGCGCCCCCTTCCCATAGACTTTCGTTGAGGGGGCGGGCGTGACATCACGAGGGGCGGCCCTGAACACGGAAGCCCACACGCAGGGTTCGGAACAAGAAACTTCCGGACGCTGGGGAGCGTCACCCCTCACATTATACAGCCATGGCCGTAAATGTTGGCACCCCTGACATTTTTCTAGAAAATGAAGTATTTCTCACAGAAAAGGATTGCAGTAACACATGTTTTGCTATACACATGTTTATTCCCTTTGTGTGTATTGGAACTAAACCAAAAAAGGAGGAAAAAAAGCAAATTGGACATAATGTCACCAAACTCCAAAAATGTTCTGGACAAAATTATTGGCACCCTTTCAAAATTGTGGAAAAATTGTTCCAAGCATGTGATGCTCCTTTATACTCACCTGGGGCAAGTAACAGGTTTGTGCAAAATAAAAATCACACCTGAAAGCAGATAAAAAGGAGAGAAGTTCACTTAGTCTTTGCATTGTGTGTCTGTGTGTGCCACACTAAGCATGGACAACAGAAAGAGGAGAAGAAAACTGTCTGAGGACTTGAGAACCAAAATTGTGGAAAAATATCAACAATCTCAAGGTTACAAGTCCATCTCCAGAGATCTAGATTTGTCTTTATCCTCAGTGTGTAACATTATCAAGAAGTTAAAACCCATGGCACTGTAGGTAATCTCCCTGGGTGTGGACGGAAGGGAAAAATAACAAAAATATATATAAAATAATAAATGTAATAATTTTGCAATTTTCTATAATTATATATACATTACATTACTTATCCTGTACTGATCCTGAGTTATATCCTGTATTATACTCCAGAGCTGTACTCACTATTCTGCTGGTGAGGTCACTGTGTACATACATTACATTACTTATCCTGTACTGATCCTGAGTTATATCCAGTATTATACCCCAGAGCTGCACTCACTATTCTGCTGGTGAGGTCACTGTGTACATACATTACATTACTTATCCTGTACTGATCCTGAGTTATATCCAGTATTATACCCCAGAGCTGTACTCACTATTCTGCTGTTGAGATCACTGTGTACATACATTACATTACTTATCCTGTACTGATCCTGAGTTATATCCTGTATTATACTCCAGAGATGTACTCACTATTCTGCTGGTGAGGTCACTGTGTACATACATTACATTACTTATCCTGTACTGATCCTGAGTTATATCCTGTATTATACCCCAGAGCTGCACTCACTATTCTGCTGGTGAGGTCACTGTGTACATACATTACATTCCTTATCCTGTACTGATCCTGAGTTATATCCTGTATTATACTCCAGAGCTGTACTCACTATTCTGCTGGTGAGGTCACAGTGTACATACATTACATTACTTATCCTGTACTGATCCTGAGTTATGTCCTGTATTATACTCCAGAGCTGTACTCACTATTCTGCTGGTGAGGTCACTGTGTACATACAGTACATTACTGATCCTGTACTGATCCTGAGTTATATCCTGTATTATACTCCAGAGCTGTACTCACTATTCTGCTGGTGAGGTCACAGTGTACATACATTACATTACTTATCCTGTACTGATCCTGAGTTATGTCCTGTATTATACTCCAGAGCTGTACTCACTATTCTGCTGGTGAGGTCACTGTGTACATACAGTACATTACTGATCCTGTACTGATCCTGAGTTATATCCTGTATTATACTCCAGAGCTGTACTCACTATTCTGCTGGTGAGGTCACTGTGTACATACAGTACATTACTGATCCTGTACTGATCCTGAGTTATATCCTGTATTATACTCCAGAGCTGTACTCACTATTCTGATGGTGGGGGTCACTGTGTACATACATTACATTACTTATCCTGTACTGATCCTGAGTTATATCCTGTATTATACTCCAGAGCCGTACTCACTATTCTGCTGGTGAGGTCACTGTGTACATACATCACATTACTTATCCTGTACTGATCCTGAGTTATATCCTGTATTATACTCCAGAGCTGTACTCACTATTCTGCTGGTGAGGTCACTGTGTACATACATCACATTACTTATCCTGTACTGATCCTGAGTTATATCCTGTATTATACTCCAGAGCCGTACTCACTATTCTGCTGGTGAGGTCACTGTGTACATACATCACATTACTTATCCTGTACTGATCCTGAGTTATATCCTGTATTATACTCCAGAGCCGTACTCACTATTCTGCTGGTGAGGTCACTGTGTACATACATTACATTACTTATCCTGTACTGATCCTGAGTTATATCCTGTATTATACTCCAGAGCTGTACTCACTATTCTGCTGGTGAGGTCACTGTGTACATACATTACTTATCCTGTACTGATCCTGAGTTATATCCTGTAGCTGTTTTACAGGTGAATAATAAAATGTGATTATGAGATATTGATAGATTCCTGCAGATAACATCACTTCTTATGCTTTTCATTCTTAATTAATTTTGTCTTGATAGTGCTGCCACCTAGTGGCCATGACATCTGATTTACAGAATTTAGATTTATCCTTGTTATTTCTCTTCTCGTTATTTTGTGATCTTTAATCTTTTAATGAAATTATCTGGAGAATGTTCAGCATTGTGCTCTGTTACATCTCTCCTGTGTAACACCATGTAGCGTGCGGTGTAGAGTTGTGTGTTCTTTGGGCCACGTATTCTCATTACCCGCCGCTTCATTTATGAACCCACGTATCTGTGAGGGATCACGGTGTCTGCGCCGCGCTCCCTCCGCAGCTAATACATCTCTGCTTTTCCTCTTTAAATATTTAAAACCTGACAACATCCTGAGCAAAACAAGTAGCAGATTTGTGTCTTCCCTCCCTGAATGTTTTCAGATCTTTGAAACATTGTAGCAAGTTTTGTTTCTTTTATGTTTTGCAAATAGCAAGTCATAATGATTAACACACCGTACATACTCGAGTATAAGCCGAGTTTTTAAGCACGATTTTTCGTTCTTAAAACGCCCTCCCTCGGCTTATACTCGAGTGAATTCTCCACTTGTCAATCCCTTCTCAGTGGCTTTCAACCTGCGGACCTCCAGAAGTTGCAAAACTACAACTCCCAGCATGCCCGGACAGCCATCGGCTGTCCGGGCATGCTGGGAGTTGTAGTTTTGAAACCTCTGGAGGTCCGCAGGTTGAAGACCACTGAGGCCTTTGTCATCATTCAGACACCCCCTTTAGTTTTCTACTCACTTACCCTCTGTGGGAAGGAAGGGTGAGCTGGTCCGGGCCATCTATGCTGCAGGGACCGCTTCTCCGCACTCCATGCCCGACCCTGGACTAGTGACGTTGCCTGGACGACTAAGCACAGGGATGCGCATGAACGTCCCTGTGCGTCGTCGTCAAGGCAACGTCACTAGTCCGGGGCCGAGCGCGGAGAAGAGGCCCCCCCCCCCCCCCCTGGTGAAAATAGACAGCCCAGAATGACTAACCCTCCCCACCGGACGGTCCCTGCTTCATAGATGCCCCGGACCAGCTCACCCTTCCCACCGAGGGTAAGTGAGTAGAAAACTAAAGGGGGTGTCTGAATGATGAGGAAGGCCGCAGTGGTCTTAAACCTGTGGACCTCCAGAGGTTTCAAAACTACAACTCCCCGCATGCCCGGACAGCTGATGGCTGTCCGTGCATGCTGGGAGTTGTAGTTCTGCAACATCTGGAGGTCCGCAGGTTGAAGACCACTGATGAAGGGTTTGACAGGCGGTGATGATGAAGGGAGTGATGATGACAGGGGGATGATGACGGGGGTCTGGATGATGACAGGGTGATGATGGAGTGATAATGACAGGGGGAGAGATGACGGGGATCTGGATGATAACGGGGGGGGGGGGGATGATGTATTTCCCACCCTAGGCTTATAGTCGAGTCAATAACTTTTCCTGGGTTTTTTCGGTTTAAAATTAGGGGCCTCGGCTTATATTCGGGTTGGCTTATTCTCGAGTGTGTGTATATATATATATGGTACCTGCTGTTAAATCAAGCATTTACTTACAGCAGAGACAGCCAGGGTCCCTACAGCTGTTGCAAAACTACTACTACTGCCACCCCTGGACCCCCTAACCCCCCTCCCCACCCCTCTTTTTCCATCTAATATTAGATTTTCCGGCTGTAGCTCCTTTCATCCACTCACTCCTCGAAGCCCTGACACAGATTTCCTTGCGGACACTTGTTTCTGTATGAGGATCTTTACACCTATCGCAGTTCTCATTAGAGTGGAGCAGGAGCCGGGCGCTGCCAGCTGCCTCTAATTAGCTTTGATTGCCGGGATTAATGTGACGGGCAGAGGGGGCGCGCGCTGGCACACTGTTGGTTTGTGGGTCAGTGATCTGCACGTTGACCTCTGAACGTTCTGCATATTCTCTGTTTCATGATCAAATAAATCTCGAATTTGACCCCAAAACAGGCAAATAAAGTAGCACAATGCAGGTTAGAATCTGCTGTGGCAATTTCCAGTCCATAAGAGTTTGCACCGACCCATTTGTAGCTTTAGCCCCACCCCCGAGGAGTCCCAATATTTGCAGATTATCACTTGGGGGAGTCCAACCTCGAGAGAGAATGTATTATTCACTCTCCTCTTGGCTTCTGGACTAAAGCCTTCCAGTATGTCAGAGTTTGCTTCTGAGGGATAGTGTTATAGGAGCTTATCTTTTTGTGGTTTGTGTTGGCAATCTTGATTATGGTTTCCATAGCAAACAGCAGAATTGTGAGTTAAGCTCTGGGATATAAAGCAGACTTTAACCCCTTGGTGACAGTATAGCAGAGGATGACACAGGAGCTGTGTACAGAACGTGCTGTGGGAGTCAGCTGTATGTTGGGTAAGATAGAATAGAACCTGGATGTTTATCTTCCAAAATGATGTAATAACAACAACCATGGTATCTAATTGCTATAAATAGAGGAATTGGGGCTCCACAATCAGCCTGTTGGTGCCCCCGTAAGGTGTCACAGACAAACCACAGAGAAGGCATTGTAGCACCCACCTTCAGATACACTAAATGTAATATACTCCAACTATCCCCTACAGACACTGATAGAGATGTACTGCAGCTGACCCTCCCCTCACAGACACTGAAGTAGAGAGACTGCAACTTTCTCCTTCACAAACAGACTGAAGGAGAGCTTCTGCAGCTGCTTCTGCTCCCACTCAAAGACAGTAATGGAGAGATACTGCAGCTGCTCCTCCTCCCCTCAAAGACACTAAATAAGAGACAGACTTATTCCCCCCTGCTCATTCCCCCCCTTCAGACACAGAAGGAGAGATGCTGCAGCTGCACATCCTCCTCTCACAGACACTGAAGGAGAGAGAAAGCAGCTGCACCTCCTCCCCTCACGGACACTAAATAAGAGAGACTGCAGCTCCTCACCCTCAGACACTGATAGAGATACTGCAGCTGCTCATCCCCCCCCCCCCCCCCCCTTCAGACCCAGAAGGAGAGATGCACACTGATGGAGAGATACTGCAGCTGCTCCTCCTCACCTCAAAGACACTTAATAAAATAGACTGCAGCTCCTCCCCCTCAGACACTGATAGAGATACTGCAGCTGCTCATCCCCCCCCCCCCTTCAGACACAGAAGGAGAGATACACACTGATGGAGAGATACTGCAGCTGCTCACCTCCCCCCCCCCCCCCCTTCCGACTCAGGAGAGATACACACTGATGGAGAGATACTGCAGCTCCTCCTCCTCACCTCAAAGACACTAAATAAGATAGAGACTGCAGCCTCTCCCCCCCCCCCCCCCTTCCGACACAGAAGGAGAGATATACACTCATGGAGATATACTGCAGCTGCTCCTCCTCCCTTAATGCAGTTTTTCCCAACCAGGATTCCTCCAGGTGTTGCAAAACTAACAACTCCCATCATGCCCGGACAG
>NC_079193.1:376756581-377014567 GCF_029499605.1 Hyla sarda | reverse complement strand
GACAGCCAATACCCCCTCATCCTCCATACACCTACAATACCCTCCTCATCCTCCCATACACCTACAATACCCCCTCATCCTCCCATACACCTACAATACCCTCCTCATCCTCCCATACACCTACAATACCCCCCTCATCCTCCATACACTACATACCCCCTCAACCTCCATCACCTACAATACCCCCCTCATCCTCCCGTACACCAACAATACCCCCCTCATCCTCCCGTACACCTACAATACCCCCCTCATCCTCCCGTACACCTACAATACCCCCCTCATCCTCCATACACCTACAATACCCCCCTCATCCTCCCATACACCTACAATACCAACCCCCTCATCCTCCATACACCTACACTACCCCCCTCATCCTCCATACACCTACACCCTCCTCATCCTCCCATACACCTACAAACCCCCCCTCATCCTCCCATACACCTACAATACCCCCCTCATCCTCCATACACCTACAATACCCCCCACCCCACACCCAACCCCCACCCACACCTACCCCCCCACATCCTCCATACACCTACAATACCCCCCTCATCCTCCCGACACCTACAATACCCCCCCACCTCCACCCACCTACAATACCCCCTCATCCTCCCATACACCTACAATACCCCCCTCATCCTCCCTACACCTACAATACCCCCCTCATCCTCCCGTACACCTACAATACCCCCCTCATCCTCCATACACCTACAAACCCCCCCCCACCTCCCCAACACCACAAAACCCCCCCACAACCACCTACACCACCACAACCCCCCACAACCACCCTACACCCTACAATACCCCCCACAACCACCCTACCCCACCAAACCCCACCACCACCTACCCCACTAACCCCCCCTCCACCTCCCTACACCAACAATACCCCCCCACACCACCCTACACCTACAATACCCCCCTCATCCTCCCATACACCTACAAACCCCCCTCCACCTCCCACACCCCAAACCCCCACCTCCCACACACCACCCCAACACCCCCCACAACCACCAACACCACATACCCCCCCACATCCTCCCAAACACCTACAATACCCCCCCACATCCTCCCATACACCTACAATACCCCCCCTCAACCTCCCATACACCTACAATACCCCCCTCATCCTCCCATACACCTACAATACCCCCCCTCATCCACCCATACACCTACAATACCCCCCTCATCCTTCATACACCTACAATACCCCCCTCATCCTCCATACACCTACAATACCCCCCTCATCCTCCATACACCTACAATGCCCCCCTCATCCTCCATACACCTACAATACCCTCCTCATCCTCCCATACACCCACAATACCCCCCTCATCCTCCCAACACCTACAATACCCCCTCATCCTCCCATACACCTACAATACCCCCCTCATCCTCCCATACACCTACAATACCCCCCACATCCTCCCATACACCTACAATACCCTCCTCAACCTCCAAACACCTACAATACCCCCCTCATCCTCCATACACCTACCCATCCCCCCCTCATCCTCCCATCCACCTACAATACCCCCCCTCATCCTCCCATACACCTACTATACCCCCCCTCATCCTCCCATACACCTACAATACCCCCCCTCATCCTCCCATACACCTACAATACCCCCCTCATCCTCCCATACACCTACAATACCCCCTCATCCTCCCATACACCTACATACCCCCTCATCCTCCCATACACCTACAATACCCCCCCTCATCCTCCCATACACCTACAATACCCCACTCATCCTCCCATACACCTACTATACCCCCCCTCATCCTCCATACACCTACAATGCCCCCCCTCATCCTCCCATACACCTACAATACCCCCCTCATCCTCCCATACACCTACAATACCCCCCTCATCCTCCCATACACCTACAATACCCTCCTCATCCTCCTATACACCTACAATACCCCCCTCATCCTCCCATACACCTACAATACCCCCCTCATCCTCCCCATACACCTACAATACCCCCCTCATCCTCCATACACCTACAATACCCCCCTCATCCTCCATACACCTACAATACCCCCCTCATCCTCCATACACCTACAATACCCCCCTCATCCTCCATACACCTACAATACCCCCCTCATCCTCCCATACACCTACAATACCCCCCTCATCCTCCCATACACCTACAATACCCCCCTCATCCTCCCATACACCTACAATACCCTCCTCATCCTCCATACACCTACAATACCCCCCTCATCCTCCCATACACCCTACAATACCCCCCTCATTCTCCCATACACCTACAATACCCCCCTCATCCTCCCATACATCTACAATACCCCCTCATCCTCCCATACACCCACAATACCCCCCTCATCCTCCCATACACCTACAATACCCCCTCATCCTCCCATACACCTACAATACCCCCCTCATCCTCCCATACACCTACAATACCCCCTCATCCTCCCATACACCTACAATACCCTCCTCATCCTCCCATACACCTACAATACCCCCCTCATCCTCCCATACACCTACAATACCCCCTCATCCTCCCATACACCTACAATACCCCCTCATCCTCCCATACACCTACAATACCCTCCTCATCCTCCCATACACCTACAATACCCTCCTCATCCTCCCATACACCTACAATACCCCCCTCATCCTCCCATACACCTACAATACCCCCCTCATCCTCCCATACACCTACAATGCCCCCCCTCATCCTCCCATACACCTACAATACCCCCCTCATCCTCCCATACACCTACAATACCCCCACATCCTCCATACACCTACAATACCCCCCCTCATCCTCCCATACACCTACAATACCCCACTCATCCTCCCATACACCTACTATACCCCCCCTCATCCTCCCATACACCTACAATACCCCCCTCATCCCCCCATACACCTACAATACCCCCTCATCCTCCCATACACCTACAATACCCCCTCATCCTCCCATACACCTACAATACCCCCTCATCCTCCCATACACCTACAATACCCCCCTCATCCTCCCATACACCTACAATACCCCCCTCATCCTCCCATACACCTACAATAACCCCCCTCATCCTCCCATACACCTACAATACCCCCCTCATCCTCCCATACACCTACAATACCCCCCTCATCCTCCCATACACCTACAATGCCCCCCTCATCCCCTCCATACACCTACAATACCCCCTCATCCTCCCATACACCTACAATAGCCCCTGAGGTTGTGTTGCCCCTTTATGGCCTAATCCTTTTGTTGTTGTGGAGATAAGCCATCACCATCAGAGGTGTTTAGCAGCGGCTTTCTTCCCTATACCCATTCCAAATACATGCACTTTCACCAAGGCCAAGCATGCATATGTATGAGCAGAATCTGGAGAGAATATCTGTCATTTCCACCATCACTTAGGTATGTGGAAGAATAATGGAGAAGGCTTCCTGCTCACCCGCCTGTACTGGGCTCGGCCCGATTTATGACAATGAGCTGGTTAGTAATAAAATAAATAAAAGTTATTTGACCTTTTTAAGAAACGTAAAAATGCAGATTTTTGAAAGTCTCAGGAAAACGAATGTAGTTTTTCTCCCTCCTGTCTCCAGTCACATCACCTGCTCCTGGGGATCGGCCTGAGACATTTGACTTTTAATATAAATATATTTTTAATTTTATATATTTTTTGATATTTAATACTTAGGATATATATTTGTTATCCCTTTTATATGTTTTGATTGTAGTTGAATATTCATCGGGCGACAGAGGATCGCCATGTTGCGATCTTTTCTGTTATCAGCTTAGGCTAAGTTCACACTGTGTTGTGCTCCGACCCGTTTAGGCCATGTTCAGACGGTGGAATTTTCTAGCGGAATTCTTCTGGAATATTTTGTTTGTTGCAGCGTCCTATTGACTTCAGCGCGATTCTGCGGCACTGTGCGCACTACGGGTTTTGCACAGCAGATGTTTCTACCACGGAAATCCCAATTCCGGCGTCTGCAGAATTAATAGTCATGTCTACTCGTTCTTTGGATTCCATTCGGAAATGCAACGCTGTCTAAAGACGGCACATTTCCGAGCAGTCCTAGCGCCCGCCGGAACAGTTACTCCTAAGTGTGCGTTCACACGGCCGTCTTTCCCTGTCCATTCATGTCATTGGGATTTTTTTTTTTACAATCAGTTTACATCCGTTTGTAGCAGTCTGCGCTCGTTTACGTTTTTTTGACGGCAGAAAAAACAGCACATGCAGTATTTTTTCTTCCATCAGAAAAACGGAAGAAAAAAAAAAAACGGATACAGTAAATTTAACAATGAAGTCTATGGAAAATGGATGAGCCTTTAATGTAATCCGTTTTTTTTTCAGTTTTTTTCATCAGTTTTTGCTTCTGAGCATGCTCAGAACCAAAATAATTTTTTTTTTTTTTGGGTTTATTAACTGAACATTGACGGATCCAAAGGGATAACATCCGTTTGCATCCGTTATTGTCCGTTTTTATTTTGACGCCTATGTGAACACAGCCTAAGACCATGGCGGCAAATGTGTGGAATATCCTCCGGGGCAGACAGTCCACACATTTTCAGCCAAGGCCCTAGAATCCGTTTTTTTCAGTTGCCGCCGCCACTTCCTAGCAGATCCTATTAACTTGAATGGGGTTCCATCGGGTCTCCGGTATTTTAATGGAGCAGAGAAAATTCAAAAATGCAGAACGCGCCGGCAGTGTTAACAGAGGCTTATATGGCGTTCTCCTGAAAGCTCCCATCATTCCTTGCTTCACCTTCTGCATCTTATACCTGTGATTCTACATTTCGGGGACGAGCCGTAGTTGCCGTGAATAGTAATATGTTTGCAAAACGACTCAACTTCTTATTATATCTGAGAAATTGGAGTCTTGCCCGTTGCGGCTCTGTAGGGTTTTCGAGGATTTCACACGTCTTATTGTTTGCTGTGTAGTTCAGGAAGCTGAGACTACTGGAAAATTACTCAAATCCAGTGGTCCCCGCACTTTAGCCCTCCAGCTGTCGCAACACAACTCCCAGCATGCCAGAGAAGATTGAACCAAAGAGAAATAATTTCAATGCCATTTTCCCACCGGATTGTTGCGATACCCTAATGACACCGCAGAATGCCATATTCACCGAACTTTAAGGCACTGTTTCCCAACCAGGGTGCCTCCAGCTGTTGCAAAACTACAACTCCTAGCATGCCCAGAAAGCCGTTGGCTAATGTAATGTAATGTATGTACACAGTGACCTCACCAGCAGAATAGTGAGTACAGCTCTGGAGTATAATACAGGATATAACTCAGGATCAGTACAGGATAAGTAATGTAATGTATGTACACAGTGACCTCACCAGCAGAATAGTGAGTACAGCTCTGGAGTATAATACAGGATATAACTCAGGATCAGTACAGGATAAGTAATGTAATGTATGTACACAGTGATCTCACCAGCAGAATAGTGAGTACAGCTCTGGAGTATAATACAGGATATAACTCAGGATCAGTACAGGATAAGTAATGTAATGTATGTACACAGTGACCTCACCAGCAGAATAGTGAGTACAGCTCTGGAGTATAATAGAGGATATAACTCAGGATCAGTACAGGATAAGTAATGTAATGTATGTACACAGTGACCTCACCAGCAGAATAGTGAGTACAGCTCTGGAGTATAATACAGGATATAACTCAGGATCAGTACAGGATAAGTAATGCGGTATTGTGACCCTCGTGTACACCTTGCACCAGTGTGCGGTATATATGACATTGGTCATTGACCTGTACGGACACACGTGCAGTAACTTATTTTGCGGTCTATACAGTGAACGTGTCACTTGTACGGTATAATATAGACGGCCCTTCTGCCGGTCACAGACCTTAAGTGCAGTTGCCATGGTGATGCCGCGTGTCAACATCTCCATCGAGCCGCTGGCATGTGCCCTTTTCTCCGTCTGTCAAGTGAGGACTCAATCAACACATATTGTCGACATCTCGGAGGACGGTGCCTGCCATGTGTCCGCGGTGACAGAGGAGACGATCTATACAGTGATTAAAGGCCCAACACTCATTACAAGTGAACCCGGAGCCTCCCAATAATCAATGTCCAGCGCCCCCCACTGGTTTCCTGAGTCAGATGATAATTTACACCATTCTTCCAGTGTTGTTATATTGACACAGTTTGCCGTTTTCTGCTGTTATGTGTCGGTGACTGGAGGAAGGCGCTGCCTTTATTGTCCTGATATCCGTACGGTGCCAGGTGTTATATACCTGTGGTTTGGGAGGAAGACTTTGCGTTCTCTAAAGGAGTTAAAGGGGTATTCCTTCCCTAGACATCTTATACTGTAGCAAAAGGATAGGGGATAAGATGTCTGATCGTGGGGGTATCGCAGCTGGGACCCCTGCTATCTCTGTGCAGCACCTGGCATTCGTTTAGAATGCTGGGTGCGCGTGGTGCGGGTCGTGACATCACAGCCACGCCCTTCGTGATGTCACACCACACCCCCTCAATGCAAGTCTATGGGAGGGGGCGTGGCGACTGCCACGCCCCCTCCCATAGACTTGCATTGAGGGGGTGTGGTGTGACATCGCACGAGGCATGACTGTGACGTCAAGACCCCCGCTGCCCGCTCCAAGCTAAGGAACAAAATGTTCCGAACGCTAGGGCAGCGGATAGAGTTGAGCGAACTTAAAGGGGTACTCCGCCCCTAGACATCGTACCCCATATCCAAAGGATAGGGGATAAGATGTCAGATGTCAGTCCCGCTGGGGACTCCCGGGATCTCGGCTGCAGCACCCACCTGTTGCGGCTTCCGGAAACTCTGGAGGCTTCAGCTCCCGATCATGGTGACGTGAGATCGTGACATCACGCCCCGCCCCCATCACACGGGGCGGAGTCGTGACGTCACGATCT
The DNA here is from genome assembly GCF_029499605.1 of Hyla sarda. Lineage (NCBI taxonomy): Eukaryota > Metazoa > Chordata > Amphibia > Anura > Hylidae > Hyla > Hyla sarda. The sequence goes on along the minus strand of NC_079193.1, from coordinate 377,007,677 downwards.
CACGTCACCGTGGTCGGGAGCCGCAACAGGTGGGTGCTGCAGCCGAGATCCCGGGGGTCCCCAGCGTCAGGACCCAAGCAATCTGACATCTTATCCCATATCCTTTCGATAGGGGATAAGATGTCTAGGGGCGGAATACTCCTTTAAAGTAAATTGGCTCGTAGCGAACCTCGCAGCTCGGCTGTTGATTACTTTAGTCTGCGTAAATTAGTTCAGCTTTCCGAGGGGCTCTGGTTGCCTGGAAAAGTCCAGGATGACAGTCTTAAGTCTCCTAGGGGCGGTCCGGGGGGCGGGGCATTATCGGCTTATCGGCAAAGTAATTGCCGATACCGATAATGCCCAAAATTGTGATTATCAGCCGACAATATTGGCCCAACCGATAATCGGTCGATCCCTAACTGAAACACAAAATATCTTAAAGTTGCAGAACTTTATTCATTTTATTTTATTTTATTTTTTTTCGTTAACTTTTGAAAAAAATTATATATATATATATCTCAGTATATGTGTCTGTGTATGTTCCAGCATCACTTCCAAATGGATGGAGATATTTTGATGAATCTTAGTCACATGTTACTTTTTATGTCAAATAAAAAATATAGTTAAATTAACCCTTACCTACCCCCTTACGTGAAGGATGTGGTTTTTGTTTTATGTCCCATGAAAAGTATATAGGACGTCCAGTACCTTTACTCCACAAGCTCCGCTCTGCATCTCCTGGTGAGTGCATTAGTCTGACCACACCCCTTCTTCATCCCACAAAGCCACACCCACCATTTAAGCCACACCCCTTACTTTTTTTTTTATTTTTTTTTTATTTTTTACCCTTTTCGTGCATTGTTCTGGCTTGCAAGTCACACCCACTTCCACAAAACCACGCCTCCTTCTATTCTCACCCTACAATCTCTCCCCCACCTGAGGACGGGATATACTTTTTGGTCCCATCGGTGAAGTTTGTGCATGTTTTTCTATAGTTATTTATTGGCCCAAAAAGTATTCATACCTCCTCCTCAGCTGCATCTTATGGGTAAGAATACAGAGGGGGCATATATCTATACCCTATGTCAGTGGTCTCCAACCTGCGGACCTCCAGATGTTGCAAAACTACAACTCCCAGCATGCCCGGACAGCCAACGGCTGTCCGGGCATGCTGGGAGTAGTAGTTTTGCAACATCTGGAGGTCCGCAGGTTGGAGACCACTGCTCTATGTGATGCAATAGAGGCCATGACAGGGGGGCAGCTGTTGTTCCTCAAACTCCCTAATTATGATTTGATCATATAATGGCCTAAATATCCAGGGGGCGACAGTGAGTCGGCGCCGCTTATCCCTGCACGCAGTAATGCAGATTTAGTGCAGTTTTCTTACAAATACAATCTTAATTGAATATTGATCGGACTCTAATGTATGAACGTGTGGCTTTATTTATTTATTTACTTATTTATTTTTACTAGTTCACAAATTGCTTGTTATTCCGTTTTTTACGACCGCCATTTTTACTTAATTTTTCGCCGTTAACCTGTCTGTCCAGCATGTGACGCTTGTTAACTACCACTTAAGCTTTTGAGTAATGGAAGGTGATAGAAACAGGAGATTTGGAGATGGCCATAAGAGGGGGCAGGCCTATGAAATTGTCTTCTAATCCATTGTGGCAATACTGCACCAATTTACGCTACATTGGATCTTCCCCCTACTGGGTCACCTCTCTTTCTCGCCAAAGGGGTTATCAAAAATTACTTTAAAATAAAAATAAAAATAAAAAAAAGTAGCTTTTTTTTTTTTTCTGAAAACAGCGCCATCCCTGTCCTCAGATTGCGTGTGGTATTACAACTTGGCTCCATTTAGCTCACTTGAAGAGAGTTGCAATACCACCGACAACCTAAGGACAAGAATGGCGCTGTTTCTACCTCGTAATCCTCGATAGTAGTGTTGCACTGAAACTGGTAATTTAGGATGTGCTCATTTTTCCATTCATTTATTATTATTATTTTTTTTTGTATTATCGGATTATTTTAGAATGTTTTGCAACCTATGGCTCTGCCGCTGACCCAAACCATAACCAGAACTACAGCTACAACTGCTGTGCCCTGTGTGATGCTGGGAGTTGTAGTCTTTGATTTGGGTCAGCTGCAGTGTCCTGTGTCATGCTGGGAGTTGTAGTTTTTCGTTTGGATCAGCTGCAGTGCCCTGTGTCATGCTGGGAGTTGTAGTTTTTCGTTTGGATCAGCTGCAGTGCCCTTTGTCATGCTGGGAGTTGCAGTCTTTGGTTTGGGTCAACTGCAGCGCCCTGTGTCATGCTGGGAGTTGTAGTTTTTGGTTTGGGTCAGCTGCAGCGCCCTGTGTCATGCTGGGAGTTGTAGTTTTTCGTTTGGGTCAGCTGCAGTGCCCTGTGTCATGCTGGGAGTTGTAGTTTTTGGTTTGGGTCAGCTGCAGTGCCCTGTGTCATGCTGGGAGTTGTAGTCTTTGGTTTGGACCAGCTGCAGTGCCCTTTGTCATGCTGGGAGTTGTAGTCTTTGGTTTGGGTCAGCTGCAGTGTCCTGTGTCATGCTGGGAGTTGTAGTTTTTCGTTTGGATCAGCTGCAGTGCCCTGTGTCATGCTGGGAGTTGTAGTTTTTCGTTTGGATCAGCTGCAGTGCCCTTTGTCATGCTGGGAGTTGCAGTCTTTGGTTTGGGTCAACTGCAGCGCCCTGTGTCATGCTGGGAGTTGTAGTTTTTCGTTTGGATCAGCTGCAGTGCCCTGTGTCATGCTGGGAGTTGTAGTTTTTCTTTTGGATCAGCTGCAGTGCCCTTTGTCATGCTGGGAGTTGCAGTCTTTGGTTTGGGTCAGCTGCAGTGTCCTGTGTCATGCTGGGAGTTGTAGTTTTTCGTTTGGATCAGCTGCAGTGCCCTGTGTCATGCTGGGAGTTGTAGTTTTTCGTTTGGATCAGCTGCAGTGCCCTTTGTCATGCTGGGAGTTGCAGTCTTTGGTTTGGGTCAACTGCAGCGCCCTGTGTCATGCTGGGAGTTGTAGTTTTTGGTTTGGGTCAGCTGCAGCGCCCTGTGTCATGCTGGGAGTTGTAGTTTTTCGTTTGGGTCAGCTGCAGTGCCCTGTGTCATGCTGGGAGTTGTAGTTTTTGGTTTGGGTCAGCTGCAGTGCCCTGTGTCATGCTGGGAGTTGTAGTCTTTGGTTTGGACCAGCTGCAGTGCCCTTTGTCATGCTGGGAGTTGTAGTCTTTGGTTTGGACCAGCTGCAGTGCCCTTTGTCATGCTGGGAGTTGTAGCCTTTGGTTTGGGTCAGCTGCAGTGCCCTGTGTGATGCTGGGAGTTGTAGTTTTTGGTTTGGATCAGCTGCAGTGCCCTGTGTCATGCTGGGAGTTGTAGTCTTTGGTTTGGACCAGCTGCAGTGCCCTTTGTCATGCTGGGAGTTGTAGTTTTTGGTTTGGACCAGCTGCAGTGCCCTTTGTCATGCTGGGAGTTGTAGTCTTTGGTTTGGACCAGCTGCAGTGCCCTTTGTCATGCTGGGAGTTGTAGTTTTTGGTTTGGACCAGCTGCAGCGCCCTGTGTCATGCTGGGAGTTGTAGCCTTTGGTTTGGGTCAGCTGCAGTGCCCTGTGTCATGCTGGGAGTTGTAGTCTTTGGTTTGGACCAGCTGCAGTGCCCTTTGTCATGCTGGGAGTTGTAGTTTTTGGTTTGGGTCAGCTGCAGTGCCCTTTGTCATGCTGGGAGTTGTAGCCTTTGGTTTGGGTCAGCTGCAGTGCCCTGTGTCATGCTGGGAGTTGTAGTCTTTGGTTTGGACCAGCTGCAGTGCCCTTTGTCATGCTGGGAGTTGTAGTTTTTGGTTTGGGTCAGCTGCAGTGCCCTGTGTCATGCTGGGAGTTGTAGTCTTTGGTTTGGGTCAACTGCAGTGCCCTTTGTCATGCTGGGAGTTGTAGTCTTTGGTTTGGACCAGCTGCAGTGCCCTGTGTCATGCTGGGAGTTGTAGTTTTTGGTTTGGGTCAGCTGCAGTGCCCTGTGTCATGCTGGGAGTTGTAGTTTTTGGTTTGGGTCAGCTGCAGCGCCCTGTGTCATGCTGGGAGTTGTAGTCTTTGGTTTGGACCAGCTGCAGTGCCCTGTTTCATGCTGGGAGTTGTAGTCTTTGGTTTGGGTCAGCTGCAGTGCCCTGTTTCATGCTGGGAGTTGTAGTCTTTGGTTTGGATCAGCTGCAGTGCCCTGTGTCATGCTGGGAGTTGTAGTTTTTGGTTTGGGTCAGCTGCAGCGCCCTGTGTCATGCTGGGAGTTGTAGTCTTTGGTTTGGATCAGCTGCAGTGCCCTGTGTCATGCTGGGAGTTGTAGTTTTTGGTTTGGGTCAGCTGCAGTGCCCTGTGTCATGCTGGGAGTTGTAGTTTTTGGTTTGGGTCAGCTGCAGTGCCCTGTGTCATGCTGGGAGTTGTAGTTTTTGGTTTGGGTCAGCTGCAGTGCCCTGTGTCATGCTGGGAGTTGTAGTTTTTGGTTTGGATCAGCTGCAGTGCCCTGTGTCATGCTGGGAGTTGTAGTTTTTGGTTTGGGTCAGCTGCAGTGCCCTGTGTCATGCTGGGAGTTGTAGTTTTTGGTTTGGGTCAGCTGCAGTGCCCTGTGTCATGCTGGGAGTTGTAGTTTTTGATTTGGGTCAGCTGCAGTGCCCTGTGTCATGCTGGGAGTTGTAGTCTTTGGTTTGGATCAGCTGCAGTGCCCTGTGTCATGCTGGGAGTTGTAGTCTTTGGTTTGGATCAGCTGCAGTGCCCTGTGTCATGCTGGGAGTTGTAGTTTTTGGTTTGGGTCTGCTGCAGCGCCCTGTGTCATGCTGGGAGTTGTAGTTTTTGGTTTGGGTCAGCTGCAGCGCCCTGTGTCATGCTGGGAGCTGTATTGGTTTTTTGTCGGCTGCACTATAACGCAGTGATCTGCAACTTGTGGCCCTTCAGTTGGCGCATAACAGGCTGTCAGGACATGCTGGGACTTATAGTTCTACACTAGAACCACAGGTTGCAGATCAGTGGTACAGTCGCCTCCCTGAGCTTCGTGGCACAGCGACACCTGGTGGCGAGGAGGAGGCAGTGCAAAAAACCTGTGAGGGAACACATTGCCGCATTGGTCACACAATGAGGTTGTACTTTCTGATAGCCACGCCCCCTTATCTAAACCACCCCCCCCAAATAGTTTTGGCTAATTATTTTCAGTTGCTGAAATTTTGGTTTATCCCTACTGTTTAACCCTTCAAATTCACTAGCAGTTTTCAGGTGTGTCCCTGTTGGTGCAGTTGTGTGTAGAAGCAGCTGCAGGACCTAAGTCAGTGTTTCCCAACCAGGGTGCCTCCAGCTGTTGCAAAACTACAACTCCTAGCATGCCCGGACAGCCAGAGGCTGTCCGGGCATGCTGGAAGTTGAAGTTTTGCAACAGCTGGAGGCACCCTGGTTGGGAAACACTGACCTAAATGTTCGCGTCCCATCTCTGCAGCTTTCTATGAACCTGAAGCTGCGGAGCTCCGGCTGCACAGTAAACTGTTCACGGGATGGCGGCCGTCTCTTCTTTCTTGCGCTAATTTTCAGGAGTATGTAGTTAAAGGGGCACTCCGGTGGAAAACATCTATTTTTTTTTTTTTTATCAATTGGTGCCGGAAAGTTAAACAGATTTGTAAATTACTTCTATTTAAAAATCTTAATCCTTCCAGTACTTAAAGGGGTTATCCAGGAAAAAACTTTTTTTTTATATATCAACTGGCTCCACAAAGTTAAACAGATTTGTAAATTACTTCTATTAAAAAATCTTAATCCTTCCGATAATTATCACTTGCTGAAGTGGAGTTGTTCTTTTCTGTCTGACAACGGTGCTCTCTGCTGACATCTCTGCTTTTCTCGGGAACTGCATAGAGTAGAAGAGGTTTGCTATGGGGATTTGCTTCTACTCTGGACAGTTCCCGAGTCAGGTGTCATCAGAGAGCACTTAGACAGAAAAGAACAACTCAACTTCAGAAGCTCATAAGTACTGAAAGGATTACGATTTTTTTAATATAAGTCATTTACAAATCTGTTTAGCTTTCTGGAGCCAGTTGATATAATATATAAAAAAAAGTTTTTTCCTGGATAACCCCTTTAACAGCTGCTGTATGCTACACAGGAAGTTCTTTTCTTTTTGAATTTATTTTCTTTCTGACCACAGTGCTCTCTGCTGACATCTCTGTCCATGTCAGGAAATGTCCAGAGCAGGAGAGGTTTGCTATGAGGATTTGCTCCTGCTATGGAAAGTTCCTAAAGTGGACAGAGGTGTCAGCAGAGAGCACTGTGGTCAGAAAGAAAAGAACTTCCTGTGTAGCATACAGCAGCTGATAAGTACTGGAAGGATTAAGATTTTTAAATAGAAGTTATTTACAAATCTGTTGAACTTTCTGGCACCAGTTGATTTAAAAAAAAAATATGTTCACAATTGGATTTCACTATTTTACTCCGTCGGCCCCGTCCTGCTGTAGGTGCGCGGGATCGCAGATCATAAATCTTCTTACACTCAATAAATGTCGTCTTTATTGGCTTCACTCCCAACAGGCTCTTAGTTCTGTTTCAGATATAAATGAGAGAACTGGACTATGTGGGTAATAACCGGAGACTTCTTAGGAATATGCCGGGCCGGCAGAGCTGTAGTTGCGGTTAGTGAATGGGAGGCTGAGCACCTTTACACCTCTCACAGCAAGCAGAGATACTGAACATGGAGAGAGCGGAGACACTGAGCCTTAGCTCTGTACATCCTGGCTGAACAGTTGTTCAGTACTGCAATTCCCAGAATACAGTCCTACTCCCCTCCCACAGCACTCCTGTTCCCTGCCCAGAGCTTTTGCAGAGTATCTCTTTTCACAGCAGACTATCGCACATTCAGTAAAGTTGCAGCACCTGCTGTATTCATTCCCGGTCTTCTCCTCTTTCTGTAATGTTAAAACTTTTCCAAACGCCGACGCCGGCAGCTTGTGATGCCATAGCACCGCCCCCTCATGACATCACACCCCGCCCCCTCAATGCAAGTCTATGGGAGGGGGCGTGACATCCGTCACGCCCCCCTCCCATAGACTTGCATTGAGGGGGTGGGGTGTGACGTCACGAGGGGGAGGTACTATGACGTCACAAGCTCCCGGCTCCAGCGTTCGGGACAATTTGTTTCAAACACTGAGCAGCGGAGTACCCCTTTAAGCACAAGGCAGCATGCTGTCTATAAGAGGACTACCCAACTTCCTGTTAGGAGAGAGGGAAGGTGCCGTGTTACTGCTGAGACAACACCACACTGAGAGGACTACACAACTTCCTGTTAAGGGCAAATCACACAAAAACACTATGAAGCCAGTTCAATTTGTAATGACCCTATATTAGTAAGTCATATATCTTGGGTGGATAGTCTAATTGAAAGGGTACCTTTCATCAAAAAATCTTTTCATATATTATTGATTAATGTATGCAGAATAACTTTCTAATTACATGTTATCAAAAAATATGCTTCTTTCTATTTCATTTTCCACTTGACCACTAGAGGTCTCCTTACCAGTCCTGGCCACAAGCCCTTTTTATAGATTTCAGACTCATGCTGGAGTCCTAAATCTCAGACTGCAGCCGGGACACAGACAAGCTCAGCTGGCAGCGCTGAATCTTCTCCTCTCTGTTTACAACTGCATGTGCAGAGAGAAGAAAGATTGGAGCTCAGATAGTAAAATGAATGAGGACCTGCAGTAAGGCAGAGTCAGGAGTATACCCTGATGTGCTATGAGCACAGTGCTGGCTCCTGCCTGGTGCTGAGCTTGTCTGTGTCTCGGCTGCAGTCTGAGATTTAGGAATCCAGCATGAGTCTGAAATCTATAAAAAGGGCTTGCGGCCAGGACTGGTAGGGAGACCCCTAGTAGTCATTTTTTCAAAGTGGAAAATTTAGTATAAAGAAGCATATTTTTTAATAACATGTAATTGGAATGTTATTCTGCATACATTAATCTATAATATATCAAAAAGTTTTTGGTGAAATGTACCCTTTAAGTACAATTTACTGATGTCTGTGTTCCTTTTTAGCACTTTTGGTCGGAGTCGCTTTATAAGTTTTACATTACTTCAGTTTTACTATTTTTGAGCTGTAGATATCAGACGGGACACGTTGTCGCTGACGTTTTCTTCTTCTTTGTTTCCCCAGCTCGCCTGCGCCTCCATTGAGACTGTATCCGCCTTTCCAACATGTCGTATGGCTCTGTTGATGGCAGTGGATTTGGAAGCCGAAACCCCTTTGGTGGACCCACAACTCAAGGATACCAACCTCTAGGTATGAGCCCGGCACGAGCTGTGTCCCGTCCGTACTCCAGTCAGGGCATATGCCAGGGTACGGTGGACACAGCCTTGATTATGGAGTCCCCAGTATATATATATATATATATATATATATATATATATATATATATACACATATATACATATATATAATTAGGGATCGACCAATATAGTTCTTTTAGGGCCGATACCGATAATCTGTGGAGGTTAGGGCTGATAGCTGATAATTTATACCATAAATAGGTGAATGTTACAGCGACGTTTCAACCAGCTCTCCTGGTCTTTCTCAAGCCGCTTGAGAAAGACCAGGAGAGCTGGTTGAAACGTCGCTGTAACATTCACCTATTTATGGAATAAAATTTTTTTTCATTTTTTTCACTTCAATTGGACTTGTGTGCTGCGGATTTATTCCAATTTATTTTCTACCTTTGGACCCCTGACCAAGGACCGTGTCTGCGTGCACCGACCTCACCTTTTTTCTGAGTGCTGCTTCCCTCTTCAATTTGATAATTTATACCGATATTCCGGTATAAGTTATCGGCTACTAACCCCCCCCCCCCCCCCCCCTGCAGATCATTGATTTAAAGCGGGCGTTTTAAATCCATGAACTGCAAGCGACTTTTGCGGTGTCATAGACCGCCGCCACCACCCGCTTCTCTCCCCCTTCCTGTCCGGGGGCCCTGAGTCCTATCAGCGCGAGCCCCCCGCCACACCGCCCGCGCCCCCCCCACCGCGCCGAACCCCCTATCCGCGCCGCACCCCCCACCGCACCTCCCCGGCCCCATTGCCTCCCCCAATCCCCGGTTTTATAATTACCTGTTCCCGGGGTCCACTCTACATCTGGCTCCGGTGGCGTCCTCCTGAGCTGTCACTGTGCGCACTGACGGTGACGTCGCGTCACGTCACTCGTCATTGCGCACAGCGTAACGCAGGACGCAGCAGGAGCAAACGTAACGTTGGCCCCGGGCCCCGTTAACAGGTAATTATAAAACCGGGGAGGCAATGGGGCCGGGGCGGTGCAGTGGGTGGTGCGACGCGGGCGGTGCGGGGCATTATCGGCATATCGGTAAGGTAATTGCTGATACCGATAATGCCCAAAATTGTGATTATCTGCCGATAATATCGGCCAAACCAATAATCGGTCGATCCCTAATATATATATTTGGAGTAGTCACTTCTTACTCTTTTACGCTTTTTATATAATTGCATAACGCATATCCGTCTTGGAAAAGCTGGATGAAATCTTGTATGGTCGTTCCGTGCCACATAACCAGGCCGATGGTCATACTGGCAAAGCTGGGTTATAACTCATAGGGTTTCTATTGCAGCTCTTTTACAATTACATAACTATTGAGAATTATGGGAAAGCTGGGTTTTACATTAAAGCGGTACTCGGTGGAAACATTTCTTTTTAAAGGGGTACTCCGCTGCTCAGCGTTTGGAATAAACTGTTCCGAATGCTGGAGCCGACGCCGGGAGCTTGTGACATCATAGCCCCGCCCACTCATGATGTCACTGGGGCGGAGGATGGACGTTCCCTCCCATAGACTTTCATTGAGCGGGCGGGGCTACATGTCACAAGCTCCCGGCGTCGGCTCCAGCATTCGGAACAGTTTGTTCCAAACGCTGAGCAGCGGAGTACCCCTTTAAATCAACTGGTACCAAAAGTTAAATAGATTTGTAAATGACTTCTATTTAAACATCTTAATCCTTCCAGTACTTATCAGCTGCTGTATTCTCCAGACGAAGTTGTGTAGTGCTTTCCAGTCTGACCACAGTGCTCTCTGCTGCCACCTCTGTCCATGTCAGGAACTGTCCAGAGTAAGAGTAAGTCCCCATAGAAAACCTCTCCTGCTCTGGACAGTTCCTGATACGGGCAGAGGTGGCAGCTGGGAGCACTGTGGACAAGAAAAAATAGAAATACACAACTTCCTGTGAAGCATACAGCAGCTAAGTACTGGAAGGCTTAAGATTTTTTATTGGAAGTAATTTACAAATATGTTTAACTTTTTGCCACCAATTGATTAGAAAAAAAATGTTTTCCACCGGAGTACCCCTTTAAGTTGTTATGGAGTCTTTATTAATCACCCAATTTTCCTATACCTCTGAATAGCTCTGTCAGTGTTTCCCAGCCAGGATGCCTCCAGCTGTTGCAAAACTACAATTCTCAGCATGCCCGGAGTTGCTGGGAGTTGTAGTTTTGCGACAGCTGGAGGCACTCTGGCTAGGAAACACTGATAGAGCTATTGCTGGGAGCTGTAGTTTTACATGCTGGGAGTTGTAGTTTTGCAACAGCTGGAGGCACCCTGGCTAGGAAACACTGATAGAGCAATTGCCGGGAGTTTTAGTTTTGCAACAGCTGGAGGCACCCTGGCTGGGAAACACTAACCTATGGATCTATAACTTGTGCAAATGAATATTCCTGGATCCTGATTCCGGGGCGACAGTGACTGGTGACCCCCCCACGACCTCCGTACCCCGGTCTCTCATCCCTCACACGTTATGTAAGCAGCCTCTTCCCCTCTCACATAATTTTGGGTTCTCCTTCGTGTTACCTCGGAGTGTTTCTCCCCTGAGTGCAGGTGTCTCTCTGTTCTTGTTATTGTCGCTGTGATTCCAGAAATATCCTTTGTGTGGGAGCCGCCATGAATCCATTAACATTTAATTTTATTTGAGAATAATCTGGAGAGAAGTTCTAGTCAGATCACATCCTAATGCGGGAGGGGGGACTACAGGTCCCAGCATTCTTTACTTGCAATCATTGAGGGCAGTGAACCATGCCATGTACCCTTCTGCCCCTAACATTCATCTAACTATAATGGTGGCGCATGATCACCAAACACTAAGGCAGTGTTTTTCCCAACCAGGGGGCCTCCAGCTGGCGCAAAACTACAACTCCCAGCATGCCCGGACAGCCTTCTATGATCTCCTTCATTCTTTCAGCAGAACACACCCAAAATACATTGCCGACATTGTCAGCGTGGTCCTAGAGTCTGTCTGTGCTGATCCCTCGGTATCTCTTGAACCTAGCCATTTAGGAGTCTTCAAGCGATTTTTGGAGAATAAAAAAAAAAAAAATATATATATATATATATATATATATATATATATATATATATATATATATATTTTTTTTTTTTTTTTTAATCAACTGATGCCAGAAAGTTAAACAGATTTGTAAATTACTTCTATTTAAAAATCGTAACCCTTCCAGTATTTATCAGCTGCTGAATGCTCCACAGGAAGTTGTGTAGTTCTTTCCAGTCTGACCACAGTGCTCTCTGCTGCCACCTCTGTCCATGTCAGGAACTGTCCAGAGCAGGAGCAAATCCCCATAGCAAACCTCTCCTACTCTGGACAGTTCCTGACACGGACAGAGGTGTCAGCAGAGAGCACTGTGGTCAAACAGAAAAGAACTACACAACTTCCTGTGGAGCATACAGCAGCTAAGTACTGGAAGGGTTAAGATTTTTTAATAGAAGTAATATACAAATCTGTTTAACTTTCTGGCACCAGTTGATTTAAAAAAATGTTTTCCACCGGAATACCCCTTTAAAAGGGGTACTCCGGTGAAAAAGTTTTATTATTTTATTTTTTAAATCAATTGGTACCAAAAAGTTAAACAGATTTGTAAATCTTAATCCTTCCAGTACTTATTAGCGGAAATTCTTTTTCTTTTTGGATTTCTTTTCTTTCTGACCACAGTGCTCTCTGCTGACACCTTTGTCCATTTTAGGAACTGTCCAGAGCAGCATATGTTTGCTATGGGGATTTTCTCCTGCTCTGGACAGTTCCTGACATGGACAGAGGGGTCAGCAGAGAGCACTGTGGTCATACAGAAAATAACTTCCTGTGGAGTATACAGCAGCTGATAAGTACTGGAAGGGTTAAGATTTTTAAATCAAAGTCATTTACTAATCTGTTTAACTTTCTGCCACCAGTTGATTTTTTTTCCCTCCTCCGGAGTACCCCTTTTAATATTCGGGTACGGAATCTCTACGTGGAATTCGGATCAGGAATTTTACTCTGAGATTCCACTGCACTGATCTAGCATTGATGTGAATCAGGTCATGCAAAAAAAAAATTTAAATAAAATATTCTGCAGCAAAAATTTGCACACGGAAAGAACGAAAATTATGCGCAGGCTACATTGACGTCAATGGCGAGTGCTCAGCTCCTAGCGCCGAAGGATATTTGGCGCAGCTGCTCAGGCGGAATCTCCCACCTGGAATATCTCTAGACTGAATTTCTGCAGTTTAAAGGGGTACTCCGCCGCTAGACATGTTATCTCCTATCCAAAGTATGGGGGGATAACATGTCTGATCGCTGGGGTCCTCCGTGATCTCTGCCCTGGCTCCCTAGTCATCCGGTGCACGGAGTGAACTCCAAGCAGTGCCGGAATCTTGTGACCGTAACGCCGCAGTACCGTACTGGAGATTGTGGGAGGTCCCTGCGGCTGGACCCCCGGCGAACAGACATGTTATCTCCTGTCCTTTTGGATAGGGGATAACATGTATAGGGGCAGAGTACCCCTTTAAATAGATTTTTTTTTTTCCCCCCCCAGCTTCTCTGGAATTCAGAATATCCATTGTGAGAGTTGTAGAGCTGAAGGGGTTATCACCCAGCTTTTCCCGTAATCCTGAATGTCATTGGGGTGTATTAAAATCTCTAGGGCAGGGTATCCCTAAGCAGGGTGCCTCCAGCTGTTGCAAAACTACAACTCCCAGTATGCCGGGCATGGGGGGAGTTATAGTTTTGCAACAGCTGGAGGCACTTTGGTCGGGATGCACTCATTATGTAAGAGATAACAATTCACAATTTAGTAACAACCCCCCCAATCACATTAATCGTTCACCCTACGACATAGATCTCAGCGCCGTCCCCGCGTCGCTTGACCAATCAGTTTGTGTTTACTCACCGCAGACTCACGATCAGCGTGTGCCCCCCCCTCTGCCATGACACATGACTGATCGTATTCCGAGCCTCGTACCACGCACACGTCTACCCTCTGCCAAGTGCACATGTCAGCTGCATGACTGTCTGCAGGCTCCTAGACTCGCCGTCTGTTCAGGATCCGTAGCGTCGTTGCAGAACATTCACTCAACTCTCTGCAGACCCTTAATGACGTTAATAAGTCTGTATTCTTGTGTACAGATTAATTAAACCCTACTCTGTCTGTGCCATCAGAAAATGTCCTATTGTTTAAATCAAGTGGTTCCCCCCCCCCCCCCCCCCCCCATACATTTTTGGTGATTTTTTTTTTTTTTTTTTTACTTTTCCATCTACTATCTATATTATGAAATAATCCTAAATTCTTGCAGTTTCCATTCTCACCTTTAGGGCCCTAAACTAAGATGAGACTTTCTCTTGTGTCTGTGATAAGGACGAGGCCACTGGAAAGTGATCTGTGCAGTGAAGGTGACACCAGTAGATAGAGAAGACAATAGATGAAGCTCACAGCTCAGCATTCCCCTCCCTATGGAATGACCTCTTCAAAGGTTAAAGGGCATGCTTAGTAAGCTTTCCCATTCATGTCAATGAGACAGGTCTCAGAGCATGTACAGTAACAGTTTTCATTCATGTCTATGGGACAGGTCACAGTGCAGGACCAGTTACCTTTTCCATTCATATCAGTTGGACAGGTCACAGAGTGCACAGTAACCTTTCCCATTCATGTCAATAAGATAGGTCACAGAGCATGCCCGGTAACCTTTTCCATTGATGTCAATGGGACAGGTCACACAGCATGCCCAGGAAACTTTCCCATTCATATCAATAGGACAGGTCCCAGAGCATTCCCAGTAAACTTTTCCATTCATATCAATGAGACGGGTCCCAGAGCATGCCCGGTAACCTTTTCCATTCATGTCAATGGGACAGGTCACACAGCATGCCCAGTAAACTTTCCCATTCATGGAAATTGGAGAGGTCACAGAGCATGACCTGTTATCTTTCCCATTCATGTCAATGAGACAGGTCACACAGCATGCCCAGTAAACGTTCATATTCATGCCAACAGGACTGGTCACAGAGCGTGCACAGTAACCTTTCCCATTCATGTCAATGAGACAGGTCACAGAGCATGCCCAGTAATGTTTCCTTATTAGAACAATGAGATAGGTTAGAGAATGCCTAGTAACCTTTCCTAGGACATAGGCACCGCTCTATTGTTGCCTATGTCCATGCAACTTGCTATAAATTCCTTTTTGTTAGTCTTTACTGTAGCTTTATTGAAGATACAGGGAATATGCCTTTAGAGAGGATCTGTGGCCTCCTCAGACACTGTGGTTTAGGGTTTAGGTTACACTTAAACTAGGGGTGTTTTTATTTTATTAATTACCAGCCCCCCCACCCCCCCCAACCGTCTTTGAAGTGAGATCTTGCCGTGATCTCGCTCCGTACCGAATGGCCCCCAGCTGGTATCGATAGCCACTTGCTGCAGCTAATAGCCTGTCCCTGCGGGTTTCCATGCCCCCCCCCCCCCCACCCCGGGCTCTCATGTGCTGTGTATGTAAGGGTTATGTAAAGTAGTTGATAAAGGTCTGTGACAACTATTTTCCCATGTTAGGAAAAAAGGTCTCATTCTTGCCCCCATTTTTGATAGGCAAAGCTGAGAATGATGCATCATGGGACATAAGTAAAGTAGTGATGGGGAAGAGTGATTTCCATCCCTTTTTAAGGCTTTTACTGGTAAATCTCCACTGGTTTTATATAATACGCGGAAAACATAAAATAATAAATGGTTCCGCAGGTAAGGAAGTCCCCCGACGCTTAATTATCACTCATCAGCAGCGCAATTCATCTGTCCTCTACCCCGGGACTATGGGGGCTTGTGGTCCCCGCTCCCATAAGGCTCGTCGGTCGGCTGCGCTTGGCCGGTAATGGTTTTGTAAAATGCGACGTCTAAGTATTATAAATGATCCGCAGTGAGAGATTTATGGCGCCTAAATTTAGTGCCCCCTCCGGTATGTTCCTGCGGAGATCTATTAGTCTTCTATCTGCTCTAGAATATGTAGGACCGCCGCACCCGCACCTGAGGTTTTATACTGGCCCTGTAAAGCGCAGCATGAGCGAGTGCGATCGGCTCCTGATAGAGAGTTATGGCGGACACGGTGATCTATGATAAAACGAGGGAATCGCAGGTTATGGCGGCTTTACTGTGGATGGAGTCTGTCGGTGTCACCTCTTGGCTAGAGAACAGCGCAATGACAAGAATATAACCGTATTATGTTATACTCCAGAGCTGCATTCATAGTTCTGCCGGATTCTTGTATTTTGTCATGATTCACTGTGTACCCTGAACATACAGTGGTCCCTCAAGTTACAATATTAATCGGTGCCAGGACGACCATTGTATGTTGAAACCATTGTATGTTGAGACCAGAACTTTATGGAAACCTGGTAATTGGTTCTAAAGGCACCAAAATGTCATAAAAAAAATAGAAAAAAGTGAGAATTAATGAAAAATAAGTAGATAACTAAGACAGATAAAGAAAATCCTTGATATAAAAGTAAGAAAGATCTGCAGGGAGCTGTAAATCACTGTCTAGGTTAGTGTTTCCCAAGCAGGGAGCCTCCAGCTGTTGCAAAACTACAACTCCCATCATGCCCGGACAGCCAAAGGCTGTCCGGGCATGCTGGGAGTTGTAGTTTTGCAACAGCTGGGGGCACCCTGCTTGGGAAACACTGGTCTATGTAGAGGACAGGATCTTCTTCGGGGTCCTGTACAGTACACAGTGTCCTAAAAAAAGTAACATGGAGCCGCCCTCACCTGGTGTCCAAAGGAGCAGCAAACCCTGGGACAGGTAAAGGGCTGCGGTCCCCTTGCTGGTTCAGTGTCTGTAAAGAAGATTTAAATGAAGCTGATGTGTTACATCACTGTATGGATCTTATATTGTACTATAGTTACATCCAGAGCTGCATTCACAATCTACATGCTTATTTAGACTCTTATTGCATCCAGAGCTGCATTCACAATTCTGCCGGTTCTCTATTAGGTCTCTGGCTGCATTTCCCTTGCTGGTTCAGTGTCTGTAAAGAATATGTCCATGAAGCTGATGTTGTTACGTCGCTGTATGGATCTTATATTGTACTATAGTTACATCCAGAGCTGCATTTATAATTCTGCCGGTTCTCTATTAGGTCTCGGGCTGTGGGCCCCTTGCTAGCTCAGTGAAAGAATATTTACACGAAGCTGATGTTCTGTTATGTCACTGTATGGATCCTGTATTGTACTATAGTTACATCCAGAGCTGCATTCACAATCTACATACTGGTTTAGGCTCCTTTTGCATCCAGAGCTGCATTCACAATTCTGCCGGTTCTCTATTAGGTCTCGGGCTGCTGGTTCAGTGTCTGTAAGGAATATTTACACAAAGCTGATGCTGTGCTGCGTCACTGTATGGATCCTATATTGTGTATTGTACTATAGTTACATCCAGAGCTGCATTCACAATCTACTTGCATCCAGAGCTAAATTCATAATTCTTCTGGCTTCCTGTTGGCGTTCGGGCTGCACACCACCAGTTGCTTTTCCCTTGTGTATGAATGGAATATTGTTACATCACTGTATGGACCTTTATTATATATTATGCTCTAGTCCAGTGTTTCCCAACCAGGGTGCCTCCAGCTGTTGCAACTCCCAGCATTGGATACATTTGTATCAGTATTGTGCTAGTTGTTACATTGTAGCAAGCCATCAAGAAGAAAGATATTTGTATCAGTATTGTGCTGATGTGATATAGTAATACAGTGTTTCCCAATTGGGGTGCCTCCAGCTGTTGCAAAACTACAACTCCCAGCATGCCCAGACAGCCAAAGGCTTTGCAATAGCTGCAGACATTCTGGTTGGGAAAGACTGCTCTAGTCACACCCAGAGCTTTATTCGCAGTTCTGTTCGCCCCTCTTGCTGGTTCAGTGTCTGCAGTCACAATTCCGCTGGTTTCCCATATGCTTCTTCAGGGATGTGGAATTCCTATCGGACAACGCCCGGGACATGCAGTTCCGGGTGCCGGGCAGGTGAATTTTTCCGGCTTCGGGCAAGCAGGACCGGAACTGACAAGCGCGGCGGCGCTCAGAGGAGTGTATGGAGAAGGCTCCGGACTCCTGCCCGCTCTGGGGGCCACCACTAATAGACAGCAGCATCTAAAGGGACATGTGAATGTTCCCTGGTGGGCTAGTGGGGTGGATGGCCCCCCGCTGCGTGATCACAGGGGGTCGATCCACTATAAATGTAGCCGGATGGCTTACCTCTGTTCCCTGCTGTCCCGTGGCTCTGTCATTGATAGATCCTGGCTGGACTAGGCTCTCTCAATGGATCGCAGAGCACACAGATCAATGGAGTTCAATAGAACTCTTTTGATCTGTATGAGGAATCTAATGATTCCTCCTAAAAGTCTAACAAAGTGTAGAAAAAAAAAATAAAAAAATTAAAAAGTTCAATGTTAAAAGTTCAAATCACCCCCTTTTACTATATAAAACCATGTAAACATAATAAAAATTAACATATTAAGTATCTCTGCGAGCATAATTGTGCAAACTATTAAAATATAACATTATGTATCCCATACGGTAAATGGCGTAAATGTAAAAAACAAAAAAAGCACAGAATTGCAATTTTTATAATATCCCAGAAAAAAAAAGTTAAAAAGCGATTAAAAAGTCAGATCAATACCAAAATGGTCCCGATACAAAAAAAGAGATTATGGCGGAAAAAGCTACAGGGGTCAAAAAAAATGGCAATGAAATTTTTTTTTAAAAGTTCACAAAGTTTTTTTTAATTAGTAAAACATGACGGAGACTATACAAATCTGGTATCGCTGTAATCAGGGAGGTCTAAAATATAAAAAAAAAACATGTTCGCTCAACCACAAGGTAAATGGCGTAGAAAAGAAAACCACCAAATTTGCTAAATTATCTTTACTATTTCAATGCCACTTCACCGAATATATATATTAATATTAATATATATATATATATATATATATATATATATAATTTTTTTTTTTTTTTTCGGAGAATGTTATTGAAAAATGAAAAGGTATCATTGTAGTAGGTAGTTATGGCTTTTATAGGGGAGCAAGGAGGAAAAAATTAGTGTAAAAGCGAAAATTGGTCTGGACAAGTGGATCGTCATGAGGGAGGGAGAGTCATTTTTTATTATATTTCCACACTCCTGGCTTCATGCTTTTTGGAGCAGTGTCCTGTGAATGCAGCTCCGGCTGTGACTGGAGTATAACATGATGTCTTCTAAATATCGATCACTATTTCGACAGCTACCAGGCTTTTTCAGATCTGCTGGGAGTTGTAGTGTACCAATGGTCGGAAAGTACAAATTTTTCTTGGTTTGTCGGTATAAGGGTATACCGGGAATTTGTAATGATATACTGGAGTGAGCACATGCTGGGGGTTGTAGTGTCTCAGGTGTTAAGTAGCAGTGATATGCGTGTGTTGTTTGAGCACATGCTGGGAGTTGTAGTGTCCCAGTAGCTGGATAGTATTAAGGGTTGCAGCTGTACGATTTTTGCAGCGTCTGAGTCAGTGACTGGTTTCTCAGAACCGCGCTGCTATAACTATGAGTAACTGTGAGACGCCCGGAGGATGGGGATGGGGGTGACATTACACGCTGCTGATTCCTCACAGTCGTGGGGGTGGAGGGGGGTCCGGAGTGCAGATCAGCTAGAAAGGAATCCCGGCGGAAGATCCAGCTCAGGATCCATGTATGGAGAATTGCCGAATTACCAGATATTCTGAGTTATCAAGTATTATCTAGGTCCCCCACATATTCTGCTACTCACAGCATCAGGGCCACAAACACACTTAGCTCAACTACTCACAGCATCAGGGCTACACACACACTCTGCTCTGCTTTAAAGCATCAAGGCCGACACACACTCAGCTCTGCTTCTCACAGTATCAGGGCCCCACGCACACTCAGCTGTGGTACTCATAGCATAAGGATCTCAACACACACACACTCTGTGGCCCTGATGCTATGAGTAGCAGAGCTGAGTGTGTGTGGGGCCCTGATACAGTGAGAAGCAGAGCTGAGTGTGTGTGGGCCTTGATGCTTTAACCCCTTAAGGACGCAGGACGTAAATGTACGTCCTGGTGAGGTGGTACTTAACGCACCAGGACATACATTTACGTCCTAAGCATAACCGCGGGCATCGGAGCGATGCCCGTGTCATGCGCGGCTGATCCCGGCTGCTGATCGCAGCCAGGGACCCGCCGGCAATGGCCGACGCCCGCGATCTCGCGGGCGTCCGCCATTAACCCCTCAGGTGCCGGGATCAATACAGATCCCGGCATCTGCGGCAGTTCGCGATTAAAATGAACGATCGGATCGCCCGCAGCGCTGCTGCGGGGATCCGATCATTCATAACGCCGCACGGAGGTCCCCTCTCCTTCCTCCGTGCGGCTCCCGGCGTCTCCTGCTCTGGTCTGTGATCGAGCAGACCAGAGCAGAAGATGACCGAAAACACTGATCTGTTCTATGTCCTATACATAGAACAGATCAGTATTAGCAATCATGGTATTGCTATGAATAGTCCCCTATGGGGACTATTCAAGTGTAAAAAAAAATGTAAAAGTAAAAGTAAAAAAAAAGTGAAAAATCCCCTCCCCCAATAAAAAAGTAAAACGTCCGTTTTTTCCTATTTTACCCCCAAAAAGCGTAAAAAACATTTTTTATAGACATATTTGGTATCGCCGCGTGCGTAAATGTCCGAACTATTAAAATAAAATGTTAATGATCCCGTACGGTGAACGGCGTGAACGAAAAAAAAATTTAAAAAGTCCAAAATTCCTACTTTTTTAATACATTTTATTAAAAAAAAAATTATAAAAAATGTATTAAAAGTTTTTTATATGCAAATGTGGTATCAAAAAAAAGTACAGATCATGGCGCAAAAAATGAGCCCCCATACCGCCGCTTATACGGAAAAATAAAAAAGTTATAGGTCATCAAAATAAAGGGATTATAAACGTACTAATTTGGTTAAAAAGTTTGTGATTTTTTTTAAGCGCAACAATAATATAAAAGTATATAATAATGGGGATCATTTTAATTGTATTGACCCTCAGAATAAAGAACACACGTCATTTTTACCATAAATTGTACGGCGTGAAAACGAAACCTTCCAAAATTAGCAAAATTGCGTTTTTCGTTTTAATTTCCCCACAAAAATAGTGTTTTTTGGTTGCGCCATACATTTTATGATATAATGAGTGATGTCATTACAAAGGACAACTGGTCGCGCAAAAAACAAGCCCTCATACTAGTCTGTGGATGGAAATATAAAAGAGTTATGATTTTTAGAAGGCGAGGAGGAAAAAATGAAAACGTAAAAATTTAATTGTCTGAGTCCTTAAGGCCAAAATGGGCTGAGTCCTTAAGGGGTTAAAGCAGAGCTGAGTGTGTGTAGCCCTGATGCTGTAAGTTGTTAAACTAAATGTGTTTGTGGCCCTGATGCTGTGAGTAGCATAGCAAACACATTTAGCTTAACTACTTACAGCATCAGGGCTACACACGCTCAGCTCTTTCTTAAAGCATCGAGGCACACACACTCAGCTCTGCTTCTCACAACAACAGAGCCTCTCACACACTCAGCTCTGCTACTCAAAGCATCAAATCGCTGCTATAAGTGATCATAAGGATTAGGGATCAACCGATTATCAGTTTGGCCGATATTCACGATTTTGGACGTTATCTGTATCGGCAATTACCTTGCCGATAATCCAATAATGCACTGCGCCGCCACCGCCCCGGCCAGAGATTGCCGTTGCCCAATTGCCTCCCCCCATTCCTGGTTTTATAATTACCTGTTCCCGGGGCCTGGGGATAAATAGCCGATAAAGTTATCGGCTATCGGCCCTAACCTCCACAGAGTATCGGTATCGGCCCTAAAAAATCGATATTGGTCGATCCCTAATAAGGATCCCCACACACACTCAGCTCTGCTACTCACAACATCAAAGTCTCTCACACACTCTGCTCTGCTACTCACAGCATCATTCACTCAGGTCTTCTACTCCAGGCATCAAAGCACCATATTTGCTCCACTCGGCTACTCAAAGCATCAAATAATAGCATTATATAAAGTGTTAGCAGTGACTATCATCCATACAGGGATACAGTCTAGATCAGGCTTTCCCAACCAGCGTGCCTTCTGCTGTTGCAGAACTACAACTCCCAGCATTCCCAGACAGCATATACATGTATTCTGCAGGGATGGGGGACACTTACCCAACCCTTCTCTCCTCTGATAAGAGTTGAGAGGCCATCATACACATAGAACAGTGTTTCCCAACCAGCGCGTCTCCAGCTGTTGCAAAACTACAACTCCCAGCATGCCCGGACAGCCGAAAGGCTGTCCGGGCATGCTGGGAGTTGTAGTTTTGTAACAGCTGAAGGCACAGTGGTTGAAAAAAAAAAAACTGGACTAGATTTATGGGAACAGCCTGGTAGGGGGCGGTGGGACTCCGTTATATCTGCGTCATAGACTGCGGCGCAGTAGATTCATCACTCTGAGGTTTTTCAGTGTGCATGTTGAAACGCTTTCAAAGCGTGTGTTGGTGCGGTGAGTGGGACGTCGCCCTTACAGGATCTGCGCTCGTCGTGATTCTCCACTAACGTAGTCACGACGAGGTGGGCGACTGCAGGTTCTCACCGGGAGACGGGGAGTTCTTCCTTACATGTATATACTGTGTGTCATATACCGACCTTTATCATGTACACACTATTCCTACATTATTAGGACATACAGGAGTCATTTATGTGTTATCACCTTATACTTTCTTGTTATATATTGTTATATATTACCCCCAAAAATTGATGTATATGTTTTTATGAATCCTCCTATATTTTTTATTTCTCTATTACTATGTATCCAATATTTATAAATTTGGTTTCCAGATGTTTCCGGCCAATGATCCCTAATTCCTGTAATAGAATACAATTAATATACTTCCCAGTAATGTAATAGCCTATTAGGTCTATTGATGTATATATAATCTATTTTTATTATTTAGGTTTGTTACGTTTTTCTCATTGTAGTCCTTAAAGGGGTACCCCGCTGCTCAGCGTTCGGAACAAACTGTTCCGAACGCTGCAGTAGGCGTCGGGAGCTCGTGACGTCATAGCCCCTCCCCTTCATGACATTACATCCCACCCCCTCAATGCAAGTCTATGGTCACGCCCCCTCCCATAGACTTGCATTGAGGGGGCGGAAGTGATGTCATGAGGGGGCGGGGTTATGACATCATGAGCTCCCGGCTCCAGCGTTCGGAACAGTTTGTTCCAAACGCTGAGCAGCGGAGTACCCCTTTAAGGGGCTCCCCTTCTGATCCCCCCCCCCCATATTAGCCAGGGCAGGGGGGCACAGAACAGAGTAGCAGCATTCCAAAAATACACAGCAGATATGTATGGTGGTGCCCCCCCCCCCCCCCAACATATGGCTTTAGAGCTATTTCAAGACTACAAGTCCCAGCATGCCCTGACTGCTGTGTTCCCTAAGGACCAGTGTTTTACAACTCATGCTTACGTGATGGTGGTTGTTGTTTTGCAACAGAGCAGGAAACCATTGAATTTAGGACATTGTTTCCCAACCAGGTTGCCTCCAGCACATATCCACAAAACTCCTCCTTCCCCAGCTTTAGTCACTGCTCAGTTCATTTGCTCGTGCAGTGCGCTATCTACTGGACACTTCTTGTTAATGCAGGATAATACAAAACAATAATCCCAGGGGGTTACATGTAATCATTGATTATTGTAAACTGCTTCCTCTTTCCTGGTTCGGCTGGACCTGAAAAAACTGAAATGGCTAATAGCACATGTCCACAAAACTCCTCCTTCCCCAGCTTTAGTCACTGCTCAGTTCATTTGCTCGTGCAAATTGCAGAATAATAAACAGCAATAATCCCAGGGGGTTACAAAATCATTGATAATATTGATAAGTGGTCCCCAAACTGCATTCCTCTAGATGTTGCAAAACTACAACTCCCAGCATGCCCAGACAGCCGTTGGCTGTCTGGGCATGCTGGGTGTTGTAGTTTTGCAACAGCTGGAGGCCCATTTTTCCTAAATCAGATAAGCATACTGTATTTAAAAATATAACAAGTCCCAGGCTGCTAGTCTTCTCTGTGCTTACGTCTTCTAGATGCTTTAGGGTAAGGTGACGGATTTGCGGTTCTCAGCATCGGACATGTGTCGCGGTTTTAATTTTTGACTCTGATCCCCTTATGAGGCCACCGCATATCCTGTACATGCTGACAGAGCAGAACATGGCCGAGGCAATCTCATTCCTGCAATTCAGTGAGAACCCCAGAGGATGGGAAGAGGTGCGGACAATCATCCTCATCAGGAATAATGCTATTAACCCTTCCCGCTGTGCAGTCCCCATGTAACGTACTGCTATGAGATATTAAATTGAAGATGATTTTAGATCAGTTCTACTTCTTTTATTTTACATATTTTGTTGAAACTTACTGTGCACTGATACTTTGTCCTATTCTCTAGTCACATCCAGAGCTGTATCTACAGAGCATTTCCCACTTATCTCTTAGGGTGCAGGTTTATTACTTACCATTCATCGTGCTGGTGTACACCAGTGTTTCCTAACCAGGGTGCCTTTAGCTATTGCAAAACTACAACTCCCAGCATGCTGAGGGTTGTATTTTTGGAACAGCTGGACGCACCTCTGTTGGGAAACACTGATGTAGACCACTGGAAGCAAAAATTGTTATTGCTACTTTGGATGTGGCTGGAGTATTATTGGCCTTTTTGCTGAGGTACCTAGTGACGAGTACAAAATTAAAGGGGTATTCCAGGCAAAAAACTTTTTTTTTATATATCAACTGGCTCCGGAAAGTTAAACAGATTTGTAAATGACTTCTATTAAAAAAATCTTAATCCTTCCAATAGTTATTAGCTTGTGAAGTTTTCTGTCTAACTGCTCAATGATGATGTCACGTCCCGGGAGCTGTGCATGATGGAAGAATATCCCTTGCATGATGGGAAAATATCCCCATAGGAGCTGGACAGCTATCGGGACGTGAGTCATCAGAAAGCAGTTAGACAGAAAACAGCAACTCAACTTCAGAAGCTAATAACTATTGGAAGGATTAAGATTTTTTAATAGAAGTAATTTACAAATCTGTTTAACTTTCCGGTGCCAGTTGATTTATAAAAAAAAAAAAAAAGTTTTTGCCTGGAATACCCCTTTAAGTTTACTCTGTTGTGTGGTATTGTGGGAGATGTAGGTCGTGTGTAATGTCAGGTACAAACTTTACAGCAGAGACTGAACCAGCAGGGAAGCTCTTCATACAGTATGGGTGGTGTATGCAACTTTACATATTTCATAATACACTATAGGAGAGCCTGAACCAGCAGAGATACTTATGGGTGGTGTATGTAACCTCAGCAGAGACTGAACCAGCAGAGATACTCCTTATACAGCATCGCAGTTGTACATAAACCTCACATCTCCGACAAAACAATACAGAAGAGACTGAACCAGAAGAGATACTACTTATACAGCATGGGGTGTACATAAACCTCACATCTCCAACATGCAGAAGAGACTGAACCAGCAGGGATACTCCTTATACAGTATGGGTGGTGTATGTAACCTCACATCTCCCACAATTCACTGCAGCAGAGACTGAACCAGCAGAGATACTCCTTATACAGTATGGTGGGGGTGTATGTAACCTCACATCTCCCACAATTCACTGCAGCAGAGACTGAACCAGCAGAGATTCTCCTTATACAGTATGGTGGGGGTGTATGTAACCTCACATCTCCCACATTACACTACAGAAGAGACTGAACCAACAGAGGTACTCCTTATAAAGTATGGGGGGGGGGGGTGTATGTAACCTCACATCTCCCACAATACACTGCAGAAGAGACTGAACCAGCAGAGATACTCCTTATACAGTATGGGGGGTGTATGTAACCTCACATCTCCCACATTACACTACAGAAGAGACTGAACCAGCAGGGATACTCCTTATACAGTATGGGTGGTGTATGTAACCTCACATCTCCCACAATACACTGTAGAAGAGACTGAACCAGCAGAGATACTCCTTATACAGTATGGTGGTGTATGTAACCTCACATCCCCCACAATACACTACAGTAGAGACTGAACCAGCAGGGATACTCTTTATACAATATGGGGGTGTATGTAACCTCACATCTCCCACAATACACTACAGAAGAGACTGAACCAGCAGAGATACTCCTTATACAGTATGGTGGTGTATGTAACATCACATCTCCCACATTACACTACAGAAGAGACTGAACCAACAGAGATACTCCTTATACAGTATGGTGGGGGTGTATGTAACATCACATCTCCCACATTACACTACAGAAGAGACTGAACCAGCAGGGATTCTCCTTATACAGTATGGTGGGGGTGTATGTAACATCACATCTCCTACAATACACTGCAGAAGAGACTGAACCAGCAGAGATACTCCTTATACAGTATGGTGGGGGTGTATGTAACCTCACATCTCCCACATTATACTGCAGAAGAGACTGAACCAGCAGAGATGCTCCTTATACAGTATGGTGGGGGTGTATGTAACCTCACATCTCCCACATTACACTGCAGAAGAGACTGAACCAGCAGAGATACTCCTTATACAGTATGGTGGGGGTGTATGTAACCTCACATCTCCCACAATACACTACAGAAGAGACTGAACCAGCAGGGATACTCTTTATACAATATGGGGGTGTATGTAACCTCACATCTCCCACAATACACTACAGAAGAGACTGAACCAGCAGAGATACTCCTTATACAGTATGGTGGTGTATGTAACATCACATCTCCCACATTACACTACAGAAGAGACTGAACCAGCAGGGATTCTCCTTATACAGTATGGTGGGGGTGTATGTAACATCACATCTCCTACAATACACTGCAGAAGAGACTGAACCAGCAGAGATACTCCTTATACAGTATGGTGGGGGTGTATGTAACCTCACATCTCCCACATTATACTGCAGAAGAGACTGAACCAGCAGAGATGCTCCTTATACAGTATGGTGGGGGTGTATGTAACCTCACATCTCCCACATTACACTGCAGAAGAGACTGAACCAGCAGAGATACTCCTTATACAGTATTGTGGGGGTGTATGTAACCTCACATCTCCCACATTACACTGCAGAAGAGACTGAACCAGCAGAGATACTCCTTATACAGTATGGTGGGGGTGTATGTAACCTCACATCTCCCACAATACACTGCAGAAGAGACTGGACCAGCAGGGATACTATTCATACAGTATGGGGGGTGTACATAACCACACATCTCCCACAATACACTGCAGAAGAGACTGAACCAGCAGGGATTCTCCTTATACAGTATGGTGTGTATGTAACCTCCCATCTCCCACAATACACTGCAGAAGAGACTGAACCAGCAGGTATTCTCCTTATACAGTATGGGTGGTGTATGTAACCTCACATCTCCCACAATACACTACAGAAGAGACTGAACTAGCAGAAATACTCCTTATACAGTATGGGGGGGTGTATGTAACCTCACATCTCCCACAATACACTACAGAAGAGACTGAACCAGCAGAGATACTCCTTATACAGTATGGGTGGTGTATGTAACCTCACATTTCCCACAATACACTGCAGCAGAGACTGAACCAGCAGAGATAGTCCTTATACAGTATGGGTGGTGTATGTAACCTCACATCTCCCACAATACACTACAGAAGAGACTGAACCAGCAGATATACTCCTTATACAGTATGGTGGTGTATGTAACCTCACATTTCCCACAATACCTCAGCAGAGACTGAACCAGCAGAGATACTCCTTATACAGTATGGGTGGTGTATGTAACCTCACATTTCCCACAATACACTGCAGCAGAGACTGAACCAGCAGATATACTCATTATACAGTATGGTGGTGTATGTAACCTCACATCTCCCACAATACACTGCAGAAGAGACTGAACCAGCAGGGATTTTCCTTATACAGTATGGGTGGTGTATGTAACCTCACATCTCCCACAATACACTGCAGCAGAGACTGAACCAGCAGAGATACTCCTTATACAGTATTGGGGGAGGTGTATGTAACCTCACATCTCCCACATTACACTACAGAAGAGACTGAACCAGCAGGGATACTCCTTATACAGTATGGGGGGTGTATGTAACATCACATCTCCCACATTACACTGCAGCAGAGACTGAACCAGCAGATAGCTGAGAAGGCAGAACCAGCCAAAGAAACTTACAATGTAATCTGAAACATCTCACCTCCCACAATACATCACAGCAAACACTAAACCAGTGGGGGATGGCAGGGAGCTGTGAGCTCAGATAACGCTATGTAAGACTAACATTCCTTTACATAAGCGAGAGAAAAGAACATTTTAAATTCTACACTGGAACTGTACTCAGGTGGAGCGGACACCTGAAGGGGGCGCCTCTGAGAAGCACTGATGACATCGCAGGCTATAAGAATGTGTCCTCTATATACTAGAATACCAGGAGCTCTCCATGGTGCTGACCTCACCCTTTACATAGACTCCTATAGAGTGACATTACTTGATCACATGACCTGGTATGAGACCCCCCCCCCCCTGTACCCTCCCTCCCCCTCTCTTGCTCGATGTCTGTAATACTTCTCTTCTTTCCTTTTAACAGCCACCCAGATTGATCCCAATGAGCTTGAAGAGCTGTTCCAGATCACTTCTGGGGATGTGTTTAGGATAAATTCTAACGGTGGGTATCGCACAGTCCTCCTAGAGTCCGTGTCTGGGCCGCAGTCAGGGGCTTCGGGCTGTTACGGCTTTGTGTAGTGTCTCTGTACAATACCCTGTGAGCTGAACAGGGCAGCGTCACACAGCTGCAATGATTGTTACATTGTAGCAGGCCCTCAAGAAGAGATACATTTGTATCGGTATTGTGCTGTTTGTTACGTTGTAACAAGCGCCACCCCCAAAAAAATAATAAAATAAATAAATAAAATTGGATACATTTGTGTCAGTATTGGGCCCAATGTTACATTGTAACAAGCCATCAAGAAGAGATACATTTGTATCTGTATTGTGCTGTTTGTTACATTGTAACAAGCGCCCCCCCAAAAAAAAAAAAAAAAAATAAAATAAAATAAAATTGGATACATTTGTATCAGTATTGGGCCCAATGTTACATTGTTACAAGCCATCAAGAAGAGATACATTTGTATCTGTATTGTGCTGTTTGTTACATTGTAACAAGCGCCCCCCCCCCCCCCAAAAAAAAAAAAAATAATAAAAACAAATAAATAAAATTGGATACATTTGTATCAGTATTGGGCCCAATGTTACATTGTATCAGTATTTTGCTGATGTGATTTAATAGTGTATCCCAATTGGGATACCTCCAGCTATTGCAAAACTACAACTCCCAGCATGCCCGGACAGCCGTTGGCTGTCCGGGCATGCTGGGAGTTGTAGTTTTGCAACAGCTAAAGGCAGCTTGGTTGGAAAACACTGTATTACTATATCACATCAGCAAAATACTGATACAAATCTCTCTCTACCTGACGGCTTGTTACAATGTAACATTGGGCCCAATACTGATACAAATGTATCCAATCTTTGTCTGTCCTGATACACTGTAACCGATCCTCAAGACGGGAACAACCTCCATTACTTCTTCAAAGTCTCTGTTTAGCTCACAGAGGATTGTGCAGAAATAGAATAGCCGGTAGCTACATTGTAGCAGGCCCGTCAAGAAGAGATACATTTGTATCGGGTCGGGTTCACATTTGTTTTGGAAACCTCTGTTGCAGATTCCAATAAGCAGCGCTAAATAGAGCCAGATGCCAACGGAGCCCATCAGGCACCATTGACTTTAATGGGGTCTGTCTGGTGTTTTTTTTTGTTGGTGCCAGTTAGAGATGAGCGAACTTACAGTAAATTCGATTCGTCACAAACTTCTCGGCTCGGCGGTTGCTGACTTTTCCTGCATAAATGTAGTTCAGCTTTCCGGTGCTCCGGTGGGCTGGAAAAGGTGGATACAGTCCTAGGAAAGAGTCTCCTAGGACTGTATCCACCTTTTCCAGCCCACGGGAGCACCTGAAAGCTGAACTAAATTCATGCAGGAAAAGTCATCAACCGCCGAGCCGAGAAGTTTGTGACGAATCAAATTTACTGTAAGTTCGCTCATCTCTAGTGCCAGTCATTTTACTGGATTTTAGCCAGTTTAAAAAAATAAATCAATAAAAAAATTAAAAAATTATATTTATTTATTTATATATATATATATATATATATATATATTATAAAAAAAATATGTATATATATTATTATAAAAAATATGTATATATTTTTATTATTATAAAATATATGTATATATTTTTATTATAAAATATTTGTATATATTATTATAAAATATGTGTATATATTTATTATTGTAAAAAAAAATAATAATAAAAAAAAAAAATATATATATATATATATATATATATATATATATATATATAATTTTTTTATTTATTTTTAGTACTGCTATTAGTAAAATTTTTTAAGCAGAATCTGCGATGAAGCCTCTTATGCAGATGTGAACCCAATCTTAAAATCCAAGCACATCACGGTTCGGGAAAGCGACAATTTGATTTGGTGGTAGACTTAAAAAAAAAAAAGCGTATTCCTGCCGTACCCCATTAATTTCAATGAGCCGACCAAATCCAGCTCGTGATTTGCGTGGCTAAAACCCACAGCAGGACGCAGTTCTCAGACCGGAATTAAAAACAGATCCTGTCTGAAGATGACCCGACCGGAGTCACTAGCTGACTTTGAAATTATTGGGGTACGGCAGGGGTTCCCGAACTGTGGTGTGCAGGCACCCTTACATGTATGAAATTATTGGGGTACGGCAGGGGTTCCCGTACTGTGGTGTGCACGCACCCTTACGTGTATGAAATTATTGGGGTACGGCAGGGGTTCCCGTACTGTGGTGTGCAGGCACCCTTACGTGTATGAAATTATTGGGGTACGGCAGGGGTTCCCGATCCGTGGTGTGCACGCACCCTTACATGTATGAAATTTTTGGGGTACGGCAGGGGTTCCCCAACTGTGGTGTGCAAGCACCCTTACGTGTATGAAATTATTGGGGTACGGCAGATGTTCCCGATTCGTGGTGTGCACGCACCCTTACATGTATGAAATTAATAGGGTACAGCAGGGGTTCCCGATCCGTGGTGTGCACGCACCCTTACATGTATGAAATTATTGGGGTACGGCAGGGGTTCCCGATCCGTGGTGTGCACGCACCCTTACATGTATGAAATTAATAGGGTACAGCAGGGGTTCCCGATCCGTGGTGTGCACGATCCCTTACATGTATAGCCATGACTAGTTCAAGGAGAAATTTTCAAGTTTCCATTCCTTGACAGCAAGCAGAAATCTTCAATCTTTAGGGATAGAAACACAAAGTGTATTAAAAGCCATAGAACACATAAAAGGAAGGAGATTTTCCAGGTGGTTGGTGGTGCTTCTCATGGGCAGGACACACGGGCAGCACCACAGGTGGATTTCGTCACAGTGTGTAGGCTTACCAGCCAGTTTGTGATAACACAGGTAGCATTATAGTAAAGTATTACACTAGGACCTTCCTGAAAAATCATCCCATGTATATTAGATGTAGCAGAGGAATTTATGTAAGGCCCTCTTTACATATGTGACTCCTTTAGTGTATTCTAAAATGGAGATGGAGCATAACTTTTAAGCCGGTGTCCCTATGACAACACTTCATGTTCCTTTCCTCTTCCTTTACATTGTTGACGATGTACATCATCCTGGACCAGTGTTTTCCCACCGGGGTGCCTCCAGTTGTTGCAAAACTACAACTCTCAGCATGCCCGGACAGCCGAAGGCTGTCCGGGCATGCTGGGAGTTGTAGTTTTGCAACAGCTGGAGGCACCCTGGTGGGGAAACACTGCCCTGGACATTTCAGCCACTTATCAGATCTCCTCTTTAAAGGGGTTATCCAGGAAAAAAAACTTTATTTTTTTATTTTTTTATATATCAACTGGCTCCAGAAAGTTAAACAGATTTGAAAATTACTTCTATTAAAAAATTCTTAATCCTTTCAGTACTTATGAGCTTCTGAAGTTGAGTTGTTCTTTTCTGTCTAAGTGCTCTCTGGGAACCGCCCAGTTTAGAAGAGGTTTGCTATGAGGATTTTCTTCTAAACTGGGCGTTTCCCAAGACACGTGTCATCAGAGAGCACTTAGACAGAAAAGAACAACTCAACTTCAGAAGCTTATAAGTACTTAAAGGATTAATGTTTTTTTAATAGAAGTAATTTACAAATCTGTTTAACTTTCTGGAACCAGTTGATATATAAAAATAATTTATTTTCCTGGATAACCTCTTTAATTTATTTCTTCCTGATTTCTGATTGCCATAATCCCCAGTGTTCCCATTTTTATTATTTAGAGTGCATGCGAGTGCACTGCAAGTGTTGTCATAGGGAGGCATTTATTAATTTTTATTATTATTATTATTATTATTATTTTATTTATAATTTTTTTTTATTATTTATTATTATTAGTACTATTATTATTTTATTTATTTTATGATTTTATTTTATTTTTTAATATTTATCTCTTTATTTATTTATAATATTCTATAGTGCCCTTGGCTTCCCTCTTTTTATAATACACTAAGGGGGGACTTGAATAGATCATCGGGTACGTTACAATACCGGCAGTCCTATGTAAACCCCCCAGCTAAGGCTTCATGCAGTATAGTGCCTGGCCCTTATTGTGATTTCCCTCTAGTATTTGGTTGATTCTTGTCTCTCTTGTTGACAGTACAGTCTCTGGAGAGAAACCTGCGCTCCTTGGGGACTCCTAGTGATACACAAGAGCTCAGAGACCGCCTGTAAGTTACAGCTGTTTTGCATTGTGTTTACCGGATATGTATCCCGTCACCCCTCTTATTGGGCTCTGTCTCCCTCTCTCTGTGCAGTATAACTAAAAATATAGAAAAAAATAGAAAATTATTTAAAATAAATAAATAAATATCCTCTTAAATCTGGAACTTGATTTGCAACAAAAAACTGTCTTATGCCAGATTAGTAGGTAACAAATAGGCCCTGATAGCAGATGCCAGAATATTCTGGAAAGTCAATAGTGACTTCAGCACCCAGTATCTCAGTCTCCTGTACCCCAAAACACCTACATATATACAGAGTGTGCATTTCTGGAGTATAATACAGGATATAACTCAGGATCAGTACAGGATAAGTAATGTAATGTATATACACAGTGATCTCACCAGCAGAATAGTGAGTACAGCTCTGGAGTATAATACAGGATATAACTCAGGATCAGTACAGGATAAGTAATGTAATGTATGTACACAGTGACCTCACCAGCAGAATAGTGAGTACAGCTCTGGGGTATAATACAGGATATAACTCAGGATCAGTACAGGATAAGTAATGTAATGTATGTACACAGTGATCTCACCAGGAGAATAGTGAGTACGGCTCTGGAGTATAATACAGGATATAACTCAGGATCAGTACAGGATAAGTAATGTATGTACACAGTGACCTCACCAGCAGAATAGTGAGTACAGCTCTGGAGTATAATACAGGATATAACTCAGGATCAGTACAGGATAAGTAATGTAATGTATGTACACAGTGACCTCACCAGCAGAATAGTGAGTACAGCTCTGGAGTATAATACAGGATATAACTCAGGATCAGTACAGGATAAGTAATGTAATGTATGTACACAGTGACCTCACCAGCAGAATAGTGAGTACAGCTCTGGAGTATAATACAGGATATAACTCAGGATCAGTACAGGATAAGTAATGTAATGTATGTACACAGTGACCTCACCAGCAGAATAGTGAGTACAGCTCTGGAGTATAATACAGGATATAACTCAGGATCAGTACAGGATAAGTAATGTAATGTATGTACACAGTGACCTCACCAGCAGAATAGTGAGTACAGCTCTGGAGTATAATACAGGATATAACTCAGGATCAGTACAGGATAAGTAATGTAATGTATATACACAGAGATCTCACCAGCAGAATAGTGAGTACAGCTCTGGAGTATAATACAGGATATAACTCAGGATCAGTAAAAGATAAGTAATGTAATGTATGTACACAGTGACCTCACCAGCAGAATAGTGAGTACAGCTCTGGAGTATAATACATGATATAACGCAGGATCTGTAACAACTTTTGATATATAGGTATATTCTGTGTAGATGGTTAAAGTTAGAGGTATAAAGAGTTGATCCACAATATTTGCAGTCAGTCCAGAATCTCCTGGATAACATGTTAAGTGGGTGGAAGGTGAATGTGACGCTCCCGCAGCCCCCGCTCTTCTCGGCCTATCTCCCTGTAAAACATTCTATAAAGTAAAGTCCTGATGTAGATGTTTTACTGGGAACACAAAAACCCATAAAAAGTAAATATTCAAATCTAGTAATCTCTTTACTCTCAGAGCAGCACTTTCATGTCCGGATTACAGAGCAGCAGGAATAAATGGCGAGAGCGCAGTGCGAGTTAAGCTCACGGCTGTACGCTGCGCATTCAAGGTATTACTTTGAAGGGATTAGCACATTAGCATGACTCTAAACGACGTGTCAAAGCATTTATGGAAATAGTCTCCTCTCCCCCCGACGCTTCCTCAAAGCCGTATAAGAAATATACATGAGACACCATGAAAGGCCTCCCCTCAATTAAACAAACTGACACTTAAAAGCGGTGTATGTGCTCTGCCTGGCCGTGATCTCTTCATTAAATCACCATTAGTTAAACGCTTCCAACCTTTGACTCAATCCATCAAAGTGCAGAGAACAGCGAAATCCCAGACCGGGAAGTGAGATCAGGAGCTGAGAAAAACTACACCAAACTGTGTGAGCAGAAGAATGATGGCTGCCCAGAAAAGAACCGCCACACTGTGTTATCGCAGGAATCCTAAACATAGGAGAAGTGTTATAGTAGTTATATTCTTGTATATAGGAGGCAGTATTATAATAGTTATATTCTTGTATACCGGAGACAGTATTATAGTAGTTATATTCTTGTATATAGGAGCAGTATTATAGTAGTTATATTCTTGTATATAGGAGGCAGTATTCTAGTAGTTATATTCTTGTATATAGGAGCAGTATTCTAGTAGTTATATTCTTGTATATAGGAGGCAGTATTATAGTAGTTATATTCTTGTATATAGGAGCAATATTATAGTAGTTATATTCTTGTATATAAGAGCAGTATTATAGTAGTTATATTCTTGTATATAGGAGCAGTATTATAGTAGTTATATTCTTGTATATAGGAGCAGTATTATAGTAGTTATATTCTTGTATATAGGAGCAGTATTATAGTAGTTATATTCTTGTATATAGGAGCAGTATTATAGTAGTTATATTCTTGTATATAGGAGGCAGTATTATAGTAGTTATATTCTTGTATATAGGAGCAGTATTATAGTAGTTATATTCTTGTATACCGGAGACAGTATTATAGTAGTTATATTCTTGTATATAGGAGCAGTATTATAGTAGTTATATTCTTGTATATAGGAGGCAGTATTCTAGTAGTTATATTCTTGTATATAGGAGCAGTATTCTAGTAGTTATATTCTTGTATATAGGAGGCAGTATTATAGTAGTTATATTCTTGTATATAGGAGCAATATTATAGTAGTTATATTCTTGTATATAAGAGCAGTATTATAGTAGTTATATTCTTGTATATAGGAGCAGTATTATAGTAGTTATATTCTTGTATATAGGAGCAGTATTATAGTAGTTATATTCTTGTATATAGGAGCAGTATTATAGTAGTTATATTCTTGTATATAGGAGGCAGTATTATAGTAGTTATATTCTTGTATATAGGAGCAGTATTATAGTAGTTCTATTCTTGTATATAGGAGCAGTATTATAGTAGTTATATTCTTGTATATAGGAGCAGTGTTCTAGTAGTTATATTCTTGTATATAGGAGCAGTATTATAGTAGTTATATTCTTGTATATAGGAGCAGTATTATAGTAGTTATATTCTTGTATATAGGAGCAGTATTATAGTAGATATATTCTTGTATATAGGAGTAGTATTATAGTAGATATATTCTTGTATATAGGAGCAGTATTATAGTAGTTATATTCTTGTATATAGGAGACAATATTATAGTAGTTATATTCTTGTATATAGGAGGCAATATTATAGTAGTTATATTCTTGTATATAGGAGCAGTATTATAGTAGTTATATTCTTGTAAATAGGAGCAGTATTATAGTAGTTATATTCTTGTATATAGGAGCAGTATTATAGTAGTTATATTCTTGTTTATAGGAGAAGTATTATAGTAGTTATATTCTTCTATATAGGAGCAGTATTATAGTAGTTATATTCTTGTATATATGAGCAGTATTATAGTAGTTATATTGGTGTATATAGGAGCAGTATTATAGTAATTATATTCTTGTATGTAGGAGCAGTATTATAGTAGTTATATTCTTGTATGTAGGAGCAGTATTATAGTAGTTATATTCTTGTATATAGGAGCAGTATTATAGTAATTATATTCTTGTATGTAGGAGCAGTATTATAGTAGTTATATTCTTGTATATAGGAGGCAGTATTATAGTAGTTATATTCGTGTATATAGGAGCAGTATTATAGTAATTATATTCTTGTATATAGGAGCAGTATTATAGTAGTTAGATTCTTGTATATAGGGGGCAGTATTATAGTAGTTATATTCTTGTATATTGGAGTAGTATTATAGTAGATATATTCTTGTATATAGGAGCAGTATTATAGTAGTTATATTCTTGTATATAGGAGACAATATTATAGTAGTTATATTCTTGTATATAGGAGGCAATATTATAGTAGTTATATTCTTGTATATATGAGCAGTATTATAGTAGTTATATTCTTGTATATAGGAGCAGTATTATAGTAGTTATATTCTTGTTTATAGGAGAAGTATTATAGTAGTTATATTCTTCTATATAGGAGCAGTATTATAGTAGTAATATTCTTCTATATAGGAGCAGTATTATAGTAGTTATAATCTTGTATATAGGAGCAGTATTATAGTAGTTATATACGTGTATATATGGGCAGTATTATAGTAATTATATTCTTGTATATAGGAGCAGTATTTTAGTAGTTATATTCTTGTATATAGGGGCAGTATTATAGTAGTTATATTCTTGTATATAGGAGCAGTATTATAGTAGTTATTGTGGAGGGGAGATAGAGAGATAGGACCGCACCGCGGTCACCCACAATATCTGGGAGTGTATGCACTGTAACAGGGGAAGTCGGAGGTATGGGGCGGGGTGGTGCAAGAAAGCAGGAGAGAACAATGTCCAAAATGTCAAAGTGAGAAAAAGGTTGCTTCTGCACTCACCCTTCTTGCGCTGTGTCACTGAGTTAGTCCATGTACGGCCGGCCGCTGTACGGGAGATGATACGGAGAGATCGCTACAGCCGGAGCTGAGCGGTGACAGCTACGAGCTCGTTTCGCGGTTAAAACCGCTTCTTCGGGCCTCACCTCGTGTCTGTCTAAGCGCATCCTTTATCTGGGCGCTCCTATGACGTCATCCTCGGTAGGAGGAGACTAGTGTACCTGTTCAGGTACGTGATTGACATTCACAAAAAATGTTATCAAAGTGGATAAAAACGAAGAAGTTGCAATAAGAATAAAAAATGTGTAAGGGGGGAGTGAGATAAATTCAAACAAAAAGGGGAAGTCTTTAAGTACACGTGGATTGCAGAATTAGTTCATGTCAGTGTACGGGGCGTCATACACTGGAGCTCACAGAAATACTGTAAGCTCGTTGCGATCATTAAGCCCCAAAATGCCCATGGCATCGGTCTTAATGATCCAATGTGCCTCTCGCTGTCGGAGGACTTTCTCTCTGGCTGTGCCCCCGGTGGCTATTTTTTCTAAGCCGCAGAAAATCAGTGTTTTTTCATCACTGTTGTGGTGAGCCTTCATATGCTCGATTAGTCTGGCCGAGCCGATCCCTGTTTTAAGGGACCGTTTGTGCTCCCTGAATCTAGAAAAAAGGCAGCGTTTGGTGGACCCTATGTAATACCTTTTGCAGGGACATAGGATCGCATATATGACCCATTCTGATCTGCAGAAAATAAAGTCATGTATAGAAATGTCACAGTTTCCCAATTTTATGTAGGCGCCTCTGTACATCTGGGGGCAGTGGATACATGTCCCACATTTGTAGTTTCCTTTTAATTCATTCTTCGCTATCCAGTTCTCGCCAAGTTTTTTGCTGGAGAAAGAGGAGGAGACTAATTGGTTTTTCAGACTTTCACTCCTGCGAAAAGTGACCAGCGGTTTTTTCATTGCGGCTTTTTGTAGGACAGGATCTCTTTCAAGAATGTGCCAATTATTGAGGAGAGCTTTTCTGATGACAGTGGCAAGAGGGTTATATTGAAAGGAAAAAACAAATCTCTGCTCTTCAATGTCTTTTTCCGTTTTAGCAGACGTGGCGTGTTTTTTATTTTTCTTATATTTTTTGTTGATCAAGTCACTGCGGGGGATCTTTTTCACTCTCTCCAGAGCTTCTTTTAGTACTCTGGGAGGATAACCTCTTTCTTGGAATCTGTTGGTGAGTTCGTCAGCTTGTTTTATAAAACCTTCTTCTGTACTATTAATCTTTTTTATCCGGAGATATTGGCTGTATGGTAGAGCATTTTTTGTGTGCTGAGGATGATAACTTTGGTAGTGGAGATACGAGTTGGTGGCTGTCTCCTTTCTGTATCCTGTAGTGGTTATGTTGCCCTCTCTAATGTGGATCTCTACGTCCAGAAATTCGATTTTTTCGGCTGAAAATTTACTGGTGAAGAACATGTTCATCTTGTTGTGATTATTTAGGTACTGCACAAACTCGTTGAATTCGTATTCTTCGCCTTCCCATGCAATAAACACATCGTCCACAAAGCGACTGTACAATTTGATATGCCCGATATAAGGATTTTGTGAACTGTAGATGATCTTCTGCTCAAGTGCTGCCAAAAAAAGGTTTGCGAAGGTACATGCGACCGGAGTCCCCATCGCCGTACCTGTACGCTGGGAGTACCAATCCCCATCAAATGTGAAGCAATTGTTGGTGAGAATTAACTCCAAACCCTCTTTCACAAAGTTAGTGTAAGCTTCACTTTTGCCGGCGGTGATCAAGAAATCACCTATTACCCGGATCCCCAGTTCTTGTGGGATCCGGGTATAGAGGCTCTCTACATCAATGGTGGCCAGTTTGTAGGAGTCAGACCATTGGGTGCTGTCTAGAGTTTTTAGGAAGCTGTCTGTGTCCTTCAGGTAAGAAGGTACACTTACCAGTAAAGGTCTCAATAGCCAGTCCAGATACTGGGAGAGGTATTCCAAGGGCGCCCCAATTCCTGCAACAATGGGTCTCCCCGGGGGAGATTCCAGGCTTTTGTGAACCTTAGGTAAAAAATACCAGTGCGGTTTTTTTGCGCATTCTGGTATAAGCTTTTCAGCCTTCTTCTTGTCTAGAAGTCCTTTCTCCACATTCTTGTGCAAGTATGTTCTCAGCCTGGAAATTATTTTATTCGTAGGATCCGTGGCAAGGGGCAGGTATACCTCCTGGTTCTTTAATTGACGGTGCGCTTCCTTCAGGTAATACTCTTTTGACATCACCACTACACTCCCACCTTTGTCGGCTTTTTTGATGACCAAATCTTGTCTGGTGCGGAGCCATTTGAGTGCTTTTTGTTCTTTCAGGGATAAATTACTTGTGGTACTGGGGTAGATGAGGGATTTGACATCTTTCATCACCTGAGCAGAAAATATATCGAGGCTACTCCCTGGTTGTATTTGGGGGGTGAAAGTGGACGGTACCCCTCCTTTAAATGTGTCAGGTGGGGGTATAATTTCCTCCTGCAATATGGGGTTGCTCTCTCTGTCCATATTCACCAGATCAAGAAGGCATTCTTGCTCAAATGGTGAAAAGGTTCCTGGTGCGAAAAATCCTAAAGGGCCAATGCTGGCTTGTACTTCTCCTTCTTTAACCACAATTGGTTTACTGGTTTTGTTGGTGGCTGTCTCAAAGAATTTATGCAGATTTATTCTCCTTATTCCTTTAAAGAGGTCCACTTCAAAAGACACAGGATTGAAAGGGGCGGGGATACAGTAATTTAGTCCTTTGGACAATAATGTCAAACAGTCATCATCCAAAGAGATGTCGGAAAGATTAAGTACTGTGGAGGTTTTTATGTTTTCTTGTTCCAGGTCACTTGTCTTCTGGGTCTTTGTGTTCTTCCTTTTTCTGCCCCGCCTGATGCGTTTTCTGGCGGGGCTCTTGCGTTTTTTGAAACCTCTATTGTCTTGTCCTCCTCTCTGGTAGCATTCTCTTCTGCAGAGCTGGAATCGGTATCCGATGTCCAGTATTCTCTGTTTTTGGTCCGTGGTTTAGTGTATTTCTTCCTCGGTACTCTTTTTTTCTGTTCTCTGTCCTGTTTCCATTCGAAAATGCGGTCATTTTCGTAGTCCATCTTATCCCGCAGAAATTTGTCTTTTTTTCTTTCCTTAATTTCTGCTTGTATGGGGATAAGTCTTTTTTCTAATTTCTGCAGGAACTGTTGCGATTGTCCTTCGGTAAGTCTTTTCCTTAGTTCTGTCTTGCATTTCAATAATTCTGTGGTCACAGAATTATATTCTTCCTCATTTCTTTTTAAGATTAAATTCATCATTTTCTCAGCGGTATCTAGTTGGATTTGTTTCCATTCTGCTTGAAACTGGGGGTCGGATTGGTACTGTGATGCCTCTCTGAAATGACGTAATCCTCTTGGTACTCTTTTGCTGCTTTGATATGATTTCAGAGATTTCACGGTCCAGAAAAGTCTGACTTCTTTTTCTGCTAGGTTGCTGATTCTGTATTCCAAGTTTCGTGTACTGATGACCTGCGTGTCATCTTTAGTATTGCATTCTTCAAAAAATTCCTCAACGTTTTCTCTCCCTAAAATTAGGGCTTCGGCCTGGTGATCCATACTTGATTCCCCTTCTTCATGCACTTCCATGTGCGACATCATCATATGATGGAAGAAAAAGATCCCGGAGTCCGTGGGTATGCGAGTGGCGTGCAAAGTCCAAAAAATGGGTACAATACAGAAAATGTGGAGGGGAGATAGAGAGATAGGACCGCACCGCGGTCACCCACAATATCTGGGAGTGTATGCACTGTAACAGGGGAAGTCGGAGGTATGGGGCGGGGTGGTGCAAGAAAGCAGGAGAGAACAATGTCCAAAATGTCAAAGTGAGAAAAAGGTTGCTTCTGCACTCACCCTTCTTGCGCTGTGTCACTGAGTTAGTCCATGTACGGCCGGCCGCTGTACGGGAGATGATACGGAGAGATCGCTACAGCCGGAGCTGAGCGGTGACAGCTACGAGCTCGTTTCGCGGTTAAAACCGCTTCTTCGGGCCTCACCTCGTGTCTGTCTAAGCGCATCCTTTATCTGGGCGCTCCTATGACGTCATCCTCGGTAGGAGGAGACTAGTGTACCTGTTCAGGTACGTGATTGACATTCACAAAAAATGTTATCAAAGTGGATAAAAACGAAGAAGTTGCAATAAGAATAAAAAATGTGTAAGGGGGGAGTGAGATAAATTCAAACAAAAAGGGGAAGTCTTTAAGTACACGTGGATTGCAGAATTAGTTCATGTCAGTGTACGGGGCGTCATACACTGGAGCTCACAGAAATACTGTAAGCTCGTTGCGATCATTAAGCCCCAAAATGCCCATGGCATCGGTCTTAATGATCCAATGTGCCTCTCGCTGTCGGAGGACTTTCTCTCTGGCTGTGCCCCCGGTGGCTATTTTTTCTAAGCCGCAGAAAATCAGTGTTTTTTCATCACTGTTGTGGTGAGCCTTCATATGCTCGATTAGTCTGGCCGAGCCGATCCCTGTTTTAAGGGACCGTTTGTGCTCCCTGAATCTAGAAAAAAGGCAGCGTTTGGTGGATCCTATGTAATACCTTTTGCAGGGACATAGGATCGCATATATGACCCATTCTGATCTGCAGAAAATAAAGTCATGTATAGAAATGTCACAGTTTCCCAATTTTATGTAGGCGCCTCTGTACATCTGGGGGCAGTGGATACATGTCCCACATTTGTAGTTTCCTTTTAATTCATTCTTCGCTATCCAGTTCTCGCCAAGTTTTTTGCTGGAGAAAGAGGAGGAGACTAATTGGTTTTTCAGACTTTCACTCCTGCGAAAAGTGACCAGCGGTTTTTTCATTGCGGCTTTTTGTAGGACAGGATCTCTTTCAAGAATGTGCCAATTATTGAGGAGAGCTTTTCTGATGACAGTGGCAAGAGCACTTGAGCAGAAGATCATCTACAGTTCACAAAATCCTTATATCGGGCATATCAAATTGTACAGTCGCTTTGTGGACGATGTGTTTATTGCATGGGAAGGCGAAGAATACGAATTCAACGAGTTTGTGCAGTACCTAAATAATCACAACAGGATGAACATGTTCTTCACCAGTAAATTTTCAGCCGAAAAAATCGAATTTCTGGACGTAGAGATCCACATTAGAGAGGGCAACATAACCACTACAGGATACAGAAAGGAGACAGCCACCAACTCGTATCTCCACTACCAAAGTTATCATCCTCAGCACACAAAAAATGCTCTACCATACAGCCAATATCTCCGGATAAAAAAGATTAATAGTACAGAAGAAGGTTTTATAAAACAAGCTGACGAACTCACCAACAGATTCCAAGAAAGAGGTTATCCTCCCAGAGTACTAAAAGAAGCTCTGGAGAGAGTGAAAAAGATCCCCCGCAGTGACTTGATCAACAAAAAATATAAGAAAAATAAAAAACACGCCACGTCTGCTAAAACGGAAAAAGACATTGAAGAGCAGAGATTTGTTTTTTCCTTTCAATATAACCCTCTTGCCACTGTCATCAGAAAAGCTCTCCTCAATAATTGGCACATTCTTGAAAGAGATCCCGTCCTACAAAAAGCCGCAATGAAAAAACCGCTGGTCACTTTTCGCAGGAGTGAAAGTCTGAAAAACCAATTAGTCTCCTCCTCTTTCTCCAGCAAAAAACTTGGCGAGAACTGGATAGCGAAGAATGAATTAAAAGGAAACTACAAATGTGGGACATGTATCCACTGCCCCCAGATGTACAGAGGCGCCTACATAAAATTGGGAAACTGTGACATTTCTATACATGACTTTATTTTCTGCAGATCAGAATGGGTCATATATGCGATCCTATGTCCCTGCAAAAGGTATTACATAGGGTCCACCAAACGCTGCCTTTTTTCTAGATTCAGGGAGCACAAACGGTCCCTTAAAACAGGGATCGGCTCGGCCAGACTAATCGAGCATATGAAGGCTCACCACAACAGTGATGAAAAAACACTGATTTTCTGCGGCTTAGAAAAAATAGCCACCGGGGGCACAGCCAGAGAGAAAGTCCTCCGACAGCGAGAGGCACATTGGATCATTAAGACCGATGCCATGGGCATTTTGGGGCTTAATGATCGCAACGAGCTTACAGTATTTCTGTGAGCTCCAGTGTATGACGCCCCGTACACTGACATGAACTAATTCTGCAATCCACGTGTACTTAAAGACTTCCCCTTTTTGTTTGAATTTATCTCACTCCCCCCTTACACATTTTTTATTCTTATTGCAACTTCTTCGTTTTTATCCACTTTGATAACATTTTTTGTGAATGTCAATCACGTACCTGAACAGGTACACTAGTCTCCTCCTACCGAGGATGACGTCATAGGAGCGCCCAGATAAAGGATGCGCTT
The DNA here is from genome assembly GCF_029499605.1 of Hyla sarda. Lineage (NCBI taxonomy): Eukaryota > Metazoa > Chordata > Amphibia > Anura > Hylidae > Hyla > Hyla sarda. Next base: position 376,964,532 of record NC_079193.1, on the reverse strand, counting down.
AGACAGACACGAGGTGAGGCCCGAAGAAGCGGTTTTAACCGCGAAACGAGCTCGTAGCTGTCACCGCTCAGCTCCGGCTGTAGCGATCTCTCCGTATCATCTCCCGTACAGCGGCCGGCCGTACATGGACTAACTCAGTGACACAGCGCAAGAAGGGTGAGTGCAGAAGCAACCTTTTTCTCACTTTGACATTTTGGACATTGTTCTCTCCTGCTTTCTTGCACCACCCCGCCCCATACCTCCGACTTCCCCTGTTACAGTGCATACACTCCCAGATATTGTGGGTGACCGCGGTGCGGTCCTATCTCTCTATCTCCCCTCCACATTTTCTGTATTGTACCCATTTTTTGGACTTTGCACGCCACTCGCATACCCACGGACTCCGGGATCTTTTTCTTCCATCATATGATGATGTCGCACATGGAAGTGCATGAAGAAGGGGAATCAAGTATGGATCACCAGGCCGAAGCCCTAATTTTAGGGAGAGAAAACGTTGAGGAATTTTTTGAAGAATGCAATACTAAAGATGACACGCAGGTCATCAGTACACGAAACTTGGAATACAGAATCAGCAACCTAGCAGAAAAAGAAGTCAGACTTTTCTGGACCGTGAAATCTCTGAAATCATATCAAAGCAGCAAAAGAGTACCAAGAGGATTACGTCATTTCAGAGAGGCATCACAGTACCAATCCGACCCCCAGTTTCAAGCAGAATGGAAACAAATCCAACTAGATACCGCTGAGAAAATGATGAATTTAATCTTAAAAAGAAATGAGGAAGAATATAATTCTGTGACCACAGAATTATTGAAATGCAAGACAGAACTAAGGAAAAGACTTACCGAAGGACAATCGCAACAGTTCCTGCAGAAATTAGAAAAAAGACTTATCCCCATACAAGCAGAAATTAAGGAAAGAAAAAAAGACAAATTTCTGCGGGATAAGATGGACTACGAAAATGACCGCATTTTCGAATGGAAACAGGACAGAGAACAGAAAAAAAGAGTACCGAGGAAGAAATACACTAAACCACGGACCAAAAACAGAGAATACTGGACATCGGATACCGATTCCAGCTCTGCAGAAGAGAATGCTACCAGAGAGGAGGACAAGACAATAGAGGTTTCAAAAAACGCAAGAGCCCCGCCAGAAAACGCATCAGGCGGGGCAGAAAAAGGAAGAACACAAAGACCCAGAAGACAAGTGACCTGGAACAAGAAAACATAAAAACCTCCACAGTACTTAATCTTTCCGACATCTCTTTGGATGATGACTGTTTGACATTATTGTCCAAAGGACTAAATTACTGTATCCCCGCCCCTTTCAATCCTGTGTCTTTTGAAGTGGACCTCTTTAAAGGAATAAGGAGAATAAATCTGCATAAATTCTTTGAGACAGCCACCAACAAAACCAGTAAACCAATTGTGGTTAAAGAAGGAGAAGTACAAGCCAGCATTGGCCCTTTAGGATTTTTCGCACCAGGAACCTTTTCACCATTTGAGCAAGAATGCCTTCTTGATCTGGTGAATATGGACAGAGAGAGCAACCCCATATTGCAGGAGGAAATTATACCCCCACCTGACACATTTAAAGGAGGGGTACCGTCCACTTTCACCCCCCAAATACAACCAGGGAGTAGCCTCGATATATTTTCTGCTCAGGTGATGAAAGATGTCAAATCCCTCATCTACCCCAGTACCACAAGTAATTTATCCCTGAAAGAACAAAAAGCACTCAAATGGCTCCGCACCAGACAAGATTTGGTCATCAAAAAAGCCGACAAAGGTGGGAGTGTAGTGGTGATGTCAAAAGAGTATTACCTGAAGGAAGCGCACCGTCAATTAAAGAACCAGGAGGTATACCTGCCCCTTGCCACGGATCCTACGAATAAAATAATTTCCAGGCTGAGAACATACTTGCACAAGAATGTGGAGAAAGGACTTCTAGACAAGAAGAAGGCTGAAAAGCTTATACCAGAATGCGCAAAAAAACCGCACTGGTATTTTTTACCTAAGGTTCACAAAAGCCTGGAATCTCCCCCGGGGAGACCCATTGTTGCAGGAATTGGGGCGCCCTTGGAATACCTCTCCCAGTATCTGGACTGGCTATTGAGACCTTTACTGGTAAGTGTACCTTCTTACCTGAAGGACACAGACAGCTTCCTAAAAACTCTAGACAGCACCCAATGGTCTGACTCCTACAAACTGGCCACCATTGATGTAGAGAGCCTCTATACCCGGATCCCACAAGAACTGGGGATCCGGGTAATAGGTGATTTCTTGATCACCGCCGGCAAAAGTGAAGCTTACACTAACTTTGTGAAAGAGGGTTTGGAGTTAATTCTCACCAACAATTGCTTCACATTTGATGGGGATTGGTACTCCCAGCGTACAGGTACGGCGATGGGGACTCCGGTCGCATGTACCTTCGCAAACCTTTTTTTGGCAGCACTTGAGCAGAAGATCATCTACAGTTCACAAAATCCTTATATCGGGCATATCAAATTGTACAGTCGCTTTGTGGACGATGTGTTTATTGCATGGGAAGGCGAAGAATACGAATTCAACGAGTTTGTGCAGTACCTAAATAATCACAACAGGATGAACATGTTCTTCACCAGTAAATTTTCAGCCGAAAAAATCGAATTTCTGGACGTAGAGATCCACATTAGAGAGGGCAACATAACCACTACAGGATACAGAAAGGAGACAGCCACCAACTCGTATCTCCACTACCAAAGTTATCATCCTCAGCACACAAAAAATGCTCTACCATACAGCCAATATCTCCGGATAAAAAAGATTAATAGTACAGAAGAAGGTTTTATAAAACAAGCTGACGAACTCACCAACAGATTCCAAGAAAGAGGTTATCCTCCCAGAGTACTAAAAGAAGCTCTGGAGAGAGTGAAAAAGATCCCCCGCAGTGACTTGATCAACAAAAAATATAAGAAAAATAAAAAACACGCCACGTCTGCTAAAACGGAAAAAGACATTGAAGAGCAGAGATTTGTTTTTTCCTTTCAATATAACCCTCTTGCCACTGTCATCAGAAAAGCTCTCCTCAATAATTGGCACATTCTTGAAAGAGATCCTGTCCTACAAAAAGCCGCAATGAAAAAACCGCTGGTCACTTTTCGCAGGAGTGAAAGTCTGAAAAACCAATTAGTCTCCTCCTCTTTCTCCAGCAAAAAACTTGGCGAGAACTGGATAGCGAAGAATGAATTAAAAGGAAACTACAAATGTGGGACATGTATCCACTGCCCCCAGATGTACAGAGGCGCCTACATAAAATTGGGAAACTGTGACATTTCTATACATGACTTTATTTTCTGCAGATCAGAATGGGTCATATATGCGATCCTATGTCCCTGCAAAAGGTATTACATAGGGTCCACCAAACGCTGCCTTTTTTCTAGATTCAGGGAGCACAAACGGTCCCTTAAAACAGGGATCGGCTCGGCCAGACTAATCGAGCATATGAAGGCTCACCACAACAGTGATGAAAAAACACTGATTTTCTGCGGCTTAGAAAAAATAGCCACCGGGGGCACAGCCAGAGAGAAAGTCCTCCGACAGCGAGAGGCACATTGGATCATTAAGACCGATGCCATGGGCATTTTGGGGCTTAATGATCGCAACGAGCTTACAGTATTTCTGTGAGCTCCAGTGTATGACGCCCCGTACACTGACATGAACTAATTCTGCAATCCACGTGTACTTAAAGACTTCCCCTTTTTGTTTGAATTTATCTCACTCCCCCCTTACACATTTTTTATTCTTATTGCAACTTCTTCGTTTTTATCCACTTTGATAACATTTTTTGTGAATGTCAATCACGTACCTGAACAGGTACACTAGTCTCCTCCTACCGAGGATGACGTCATAGGAGCGCCCAGATAAAGGATGCGCTTAGACAGACACGAGGTGAGGCCCGAAGAAGCGGTTTTAACCGCGAAACGAGCTCGTAGCTGTCACCGCTCAGCTCCGGCTGTAGCGATCTCTCCGTATCATCTCCCGTACAGCGGCCGGCCGTACATGGACTAACTCAGTGACACAGCGCAAGAAGGGTGAGTGCAGAAGCAACCTTTTTCTCACTTTGACATTATAGTAGTTATATTCTTGTATATAGGAGCAGTATTATAGTAGTCATATTCTTGTATATAGGAGGCAGTATTATAGTATATATATTCTTGTATATAGGAGACAGTATTATAGTAGTGATATTCTTGTATATAGGGGCAGTATTATAGTAGTTATATTCTTGTATATAGGAGGCAGTAATATAGTAGTTATATTCTCGTATATAGGAGGCAGTATTATAGTAGTTATATTCTTGTATATAGAGGCAGTATTATAGTAGTTATAATCTTGTATATAGGAGCAGTATTATAGTAGTTATATTCTTGTATATAGGGGCAGTATTATAGTAGTTATATTCTTGTATATAGGAGAAGTATTATAGTAGTTATATTCTTGTATATAGGAGGCAGTATTATAGTAGTTATATTCTTGTATATAGGAGACAGTATTATAGTAGTTATATTCTTGTATATAGGAGACAGTATTATAGTTGTTATATTCTTGTATATAGGGAGCAGTATTATAGTAGATATATTCTTGTATATAGGAGGCAGTATTATAGTAGTTATATTCTTGTATATAGGAGCAGTATTATAGTAGTTATATTCTTGTATATAGGGGACAGTATTATAGTAGTTATATTCTTGTATATAGGAGCAGTATTATAGTAGTTATACTATTGTATATAGGAGGCAGTATTATAGTAGTTATATTCTTGTATATAGGAGGCAGTATTATAGTAGTTATATTTTTGTATATATGGGCAGTATTATAGTAGATATATTCTTGTACATGTCGTTCAGGCTCAGTTTAGTATTAGTTTTCGGTTACTTTGTCTTGTTTCTTCTGCTCTCGTTCTCCTTCTTTTCTAGTTTTGTCACAGATCAGAGGATCTTCAACTTCACAGCAAGTAGATCCTAAACGTTTCCATGCACTGTTTTCTCTATTCCCCATTTGACAGCCGTTCTTGTGTTAAGGAAGGTTAATTATTAATTGAGAAAATGTGTCCAATGCTCATGATCTCTGCTTGCTGTCAGTGAACGGTCACATAGTCCAGGTTACCGTAGACAATCTGTCACAATCTGAAGCAGTGGTTCCTAACTATGGCGCTTCATACTGTTCCAATACTACAACTCCCAGCATGCCCGGACAGCCAAAGGCTCTCCTGGCATGCTGGGAGTTGTAGTTTGTAGTTTTGCAACAGCTGGAAGTCTTGTTGGGATATGCTGAACTAGACATTATTGGACCAATTCCTTCCATGACATGGCCATCAGGCTGATAATGTCACCGACACTAATACATTGTGACATTTTCCAGCTGTATCAAATTCGGACTTGATTTGGAGGATTTACTGGTGTCTATATGTGAATACAGCTCAGGATGTTACCTGTAACCCCATGTAACCCCTTACATCAGCCTTTCACTGTCCGGACAGGCAAGGGGTTTTTAGCTTTTATAATAGCTGGAGGCACAATGGTTGAGTAACGCTGTCTTGGGCTAGGTTGACAGCTGTCAAGCCCCCTCCCATAGACATGCATCGAGGGGGCGGGGCTATGACGTCACCAGCTCCCAGCGTCGGCTCCAGCATTCAGAAAAGTTTGTTCGAAATGCTGAGCAGCGGAGTACCCATTAAAGGGGTCCTCCCGTGGAAATGTTTATTTATTTAATTTTTTAAAATCAACTGATGCCAGAAATTTAAACAGATTTGTAAATTACTTCTATTAAAAAATTGTAATCCTTCCTGTACTTATTAGCTGCTAAATACTACAGAGCTGACATCAGGAACACAGTGCTCTCATTTAACATCTCTGTCCATTTTAAGAACTGTCCAGAGCAGCATATGTTTGCTATGAGGATTTTCTCTTACTCTTGACAGTTCTTAAAATGGACAGAGATGTCAGCAGAGAGCACTGTGCTCGTGATGCAGCAGAGAGCTCTGTGTTCCAAAAAGAAAAGAATTTCCTCTGTAGTATTCAGCAGCTAATAAGTACTGGAAGGATTAAGATTTTTTAATAGAAGTCATTTACAAATCTGTTTAACTTTCTGGCACCAGTTGATAAAAAAAATATATATATGTTTCTATTGGAGTACCCCTTTAAGTACTGGGGGTTTCTACCTAAAAAGGGAGATTCCCTACCTTCTGTGGGCTTCTACCTAATAGTGGGGCATTTATTACCCACCTACTTATTGGTGCTTCTACCTTATTGGGGGGGTGAATTACCTTCCAGCTGAGGCTCCTACCACATGATTCCATCCCTAACTACAGGAGGCATATCCTAATTATGAGTGTCGGTGAGGACCTTAATTTCAATGTCTGGAGCTTCTTCTGCCGTCACATAACATTAAAATAAGCATCAGGAATTCTCATTGCATTACATGACGTATTGTTCTAGGTCTGCGGCTGCGTTGCGGATTCTAATCACAGGTCACCATGCAACGTCTCCTGATTTGTAAGAGTTCTCGCCCTCTGTTCATCCTACGTTGTAAGTGAAGGAATTTAGGTTGTCATGGTTACTCTATTCAGTGAGTGGTCACATTGACAGCCCTATTATTAATATAGTCCTATTAACATCTCCTCTGGGCAGGTAATGGCCGGGGGTTGGGGGGAGACGGGGGAGGTTCTGTCTACTTCGAGGTTTCCTGCTGAGAAATCCCATTTATGGCTCTAACACTGTCACCAGTCGGACTTCATCTTCATGGATAACGTCTGGTTATAACCTCCGGGAAATCACTACAAGTGACACGTGTGACATCAGGTTACAGCAGTGCAGGCTAAAAATACACCCCCCAGGGTCCATCCCAACCTGTATCCCTCCAGCAAAGCTCCCATTAGCCCTGACAGCTGACTATCCTCAACCTGTGCTCCTCCAGCTGCTGCAGAACTACAACTCCCAGAGTGCCCTGTCATTCCCTAGCTCAGTGATTCCCAACCAGCGTGCCTCCAGCTGTTGCAAAACTACAACTCCCAGCATGCCTGGACAGCCTTAGTCTGTTCGGGGCGTGCTGGGAGTTGTAGTTTTGAAACAGTAGAACATGATGGGAGTTGTAGTTTTACAGCATCTGGAGAAGCCACAGTCTGTTGAACACTGATATACAGTCCGTCCCATGTTCCGTCAGGGCCTGTTGGGAATTGTCATTTTAAAACAGCTAGAGAGTTAGGGAATGGGGGATGCTGCACTTTACAGCCCAAGCTACCAGGGCATGATGGGGGTTGTAGTTTTGCAGATGGAGAAATGGAGGGGCTCTGTTAGAACACATGGATCAATGATCCTTTTAGTTCAGGTGACTTATACCTGAGGTCGAGCCGTGTTAGGCCCCTTTCACACTACAGGTATAAACCTATAAAAAACCTCCGTAATTACTCCTGGCAAAAAGTCCTGAAAATGGCCATGAAAAAATCCCATTCATGTCAATGGGATATTTTTACCATCCTTTTACATCAGGCACGTCTGTTTTTACTAATGTCAGTTATTTTTGCCGGCACAAAAGACGGTGCATGCACTAATTTTTGGTCCGGCCCAAACATTTTTGGAAAACTGGATGTTAAAATTTAACATTGAAGTCTATGGGAACCAGATTTTAAAAAATAAAAAATAAAAAAATTCAAAAAAAAAGGTAATATCAGTTATTGTCAGGTTTTTAACAGCTTTTTTTTTTGTACTGAGCATGCTCAGTACAGCTTTACAAATAGAAATTAGAAATTAATGGAGCGCTTGCAGTCTAGCAGTAAACTATACACCCTCCATATTGAGAATGCTGGGGTCCCCCATCCCCACTGTCCCCCATTCCCCCCCCCCCCACACACACAAGTCAATGATCTGCCAGTCTCCATTGTGTTCAGACCCGTTTCAGGGTCTGTTCTGCTCAACGGAACGGAAGACAAAGTCAATGTGAACTTAGCTTAAGCCTCCCTGCATCCCAAAATTGCTGCTTTAAAGGGGAACTCCGGTGGAGTAGAAAACAAATGTTTTCAAATCAACTGGTGCCTGAAAGTTAAACAGATTTATAAATTACTTTTATTAAAAAAATCTTGGTCCTTCCAGTACTTATTAGCTTCTGTATAAAACGGAGACATTTGTGAATTTAATTTCTGTCTGACCACAGTGCTCTCTGCTGACACCTCTGTCCGTGTCAGGAACTGTCCAGAGCAGGAGCAAATCCCCATAGCAAACTTCTCCTGCTCTGGACAGTTCCTGGCACGGACAGAGGTGTCAGCAGAGAGCACTGTGGTCAGACTGGAAAGAACTGCACAACTTCCTGTGGCGCATACAGCAGCCGATAAGTACTGGAAGGATTAAGATTTTATAATTGAAGTAATTTTCACTGTTTAACTTGATTAGAAAAAATATTGCTTTCCACCGGAGTACCCCTTTAAGCGAATCTATTTAATACAAACATGTCTGGCCTCCTCTCTAGTGCCCTTCCAGCCCAGTACGTACAGAGAAATCCTATTGAACGCCTTCTTGTTGGGATGGCGTCCTGGGCAATGACTTGACAGTGAGCAACCTATAAATATAAAATGCACAATAATATCTTTATATCCTGACATGTCACGATACTTCATTTTCATGGTAACAATTGACCGGTCCAGCAATGGTGAAATGGTAGGAAAGTTGTGAAGTAACAGGGTATTTTCAGTCCGCAGGTCGGCTGCCAGGGAAGTGGCATTGTATATTACAGCTTCATTGCTGATACAACCCTATGCAGACCTTACAGAACATGATTCATCTCGAGACGCTGCCGCACCTTTTTACTTGCAAAATTAGAAAATAAATCCATTTTCTGGTAAATCTATTCAAAAGCCGACCGAGCAGAAAAGCATGTGCTTACACTGCAGTCCTGTGGCCAAAGAGCTTGTCGTCTACCCCCCTGCCCCCTTATCTTCCCTCCCCGCCTTATCTGTACAATGCACTAATCATATGGCTCCCAAATGCTCCGCAGCACTGCTGAAAATCCTCTCCATCCCCTGTGAGCCTCCAGCATCTGCAGAGTAGATACGGCGCTCCCGGACAATGAACGCGGCTCGTGTGCTGGGGAAGGTAGTGAATGAATGGCGGCCTAGTGAATGAAGAGCTGAATGGCCTGGAAAAGGGGATTAACTGCATTGGAAGCAACATCTGCGGATAATGTTTAGGGTTCTTCAGCCAGGTTGGGTGGGTTGCTTGTTAGGCCGACGAGGGAAAATGTCTAGGTCAGTGTTTCCCAGCCAGGTGCCTTCTGCTGTTGCAAAATTACAACTCCCAGCATGCTGGGAGTTGTAGTTTTGTAACAGCTGGAGGCACCCTGGTTGGGAAACGCTGGTCTAGGTTATGGAAGGTTGCTCCAGCTTAACGCTCCCCAGTCTTGTGCCGACAAAAGTTATTTTTCTTTTTAACTCACAAATTCTTCAAAATCCCTAGAGGTGACTAAGGACTCTTGTCTCTCTCCCCCCCCCCCACACTAAGGACTATTGTCTCTCTCTCCCCCCCCCCCCCCCACACTAAGGACTATTGTCTCCCCCCCCCACACACACTAAGGACTATTGTCTCCCCCCCCCCACACTAAGGACTATTGTCTCTCCCCCCCCAACCCCTCTAAGGACTATTGTCTCTCCCCCCCCCCCACTAAGGACTATTGTCTCCCCCACACACACTAAGGACTATTGTCTCCCCACCCCCCCACACTAAGGACTATTGTCTCCCCCCCCCCCCACACTAAGGACTATTGTCTCCCCCCCCCCCCACACTAAGGACTATTGTCTCCCCCCCCCCCCCACACTAAGGACTATTGTCTCTCCCCCCCCCAACCCCTCTAAGGACTATTGTCTCCCCCCCCCACTAAGGACTATTGTCTCCCCCCCACACACTAAGGACTATTGTCTCCCCACCCCCCCACACTAAGGACTATTGTCTCCCCACCCCCCCACACTAAGGACTATCGTCTCCCCCCCCCACTAAGGACTATTGTCTCTCCCCCTCCCGCACTAAGGACTATCGTCTCCCCCCCCCCCCCCACTAAGGACTATCGTCTCCCCCCCCCACTAAGGACTATCATCTCCCCCCCCCACTAAGGACTATCATCTCCCCCCCCCCCACTAAGGACTATCATCTCCCCCCCCCCCCACTAAGGACTATCATCTCCCCCCCCCCCCACTAAGGACTATCATCTCCCCCCCCCCACTAAGGACTATTCTCCCCCCCCCCCACGGACTAATGTCCCCTCCCCCCCTAAGGACTGTTGTCTCTCCCCCCCCCCCTAAGGACTATTGTCTCCCCCCCCCACTAAGGACTATTGTCCCCACCCCCACTAAGGACTATTGTCCCCACCCCCACTAAGGACTATTGTCCCCACCCCCACTAAGGACTATCATCTCCCCCCCCCCCCCACTAAGGACTATCATCCCCCCCCACTAAGGACTATCATCCCCCCCCCCACTAAGGACTATTCTCACCCCCCCCACTAAGGACTATTCTCCCCCCCCCCAAGGACTAATGTCCCCTCCCCCACTAAGGACTGTTGTCTCACCCCCCCCCAAGGACTATTGTCTCTCCCCCCCCCCCCCCCCCCACTAGGGACTATTGTCCCCACCCCCACTATGGACTATTGTCTCCCCCGCCCCACTAAGGACTATTGTCTTCCCCCCCCCCACTAAGGACTGTTGTCCCCTCCCCCACTAGGGACTCTGGTCTCCCCCCCCCCCCCCCCCACACTAAGGACTATGGTCTCACCCACTAAGGACTATCATCTCCCCCTAATCATTCTTCAGTGCACCATCTCCAGTTATCTTGTCTACATAGTCCGGACTTGTATTAGATCTTGGTTGACAACCAGGAATGTCTTGATACTGTTGTTGCCAATCTCGATACCTACAAACCATTAAAAAAAAATCCTAAATCCTTCTCTCCTTCACTACACTCCTGTGACCTCTCCAGTGTTTTCTTCACTCTGAATCTAAACTCCCCTCCTCCGCATGTGCAATATCTGCGTCCACAGCAGAGGAGAGGGTGTAGATGCAGAGTGGAGCTCTATTAAGCAGCATAGGAGGCTCAGTACAACGTGTGACCGTGCATACACCAAGGGCTCAGGAACACCCTGTGGGCACCATATAAGAGATAATCGGGATTACAGACAAATGGATCCCAGACCTGCAGATGGTATCATTGTCATCTGGGCCAACAGGTTAATGCGGGTAATACTGTTGAGTTCGCTTTTTTAATAGGGGGAGTCATAATGGTAGATCCTCATCTACCTACTAGGGGCTTCTATCTAATAGAGAGGATTACTTACCTATCCACTGGGGGCTTTTACCCAGTAGGGGGATTTCCTAATTATCTTTTTTGGAGCTTCTACCTAATAGGGGGGATTCCCTAACTATCTTTTTGGGGCTTTTATCTATAAGGGGGTATTCCCTACCTGTCCACTGGGGGCTTCTTCCTAATAGAGGGTTATTCCCTACCTATCTTCTGGTGATTCTACCTAATAGGGGGGGATTCCCTACCTATCTTCTGGTGATTCTACCTAATAGGGGGTATTCCCTACCTATCTTCTGGTGATTCTACCTAATAGTGGGGTGTTCCCTACCTATCTTCTGGTGATTCTACCTAATAGGAGGTATTCCCTACCTATCTTCTGGTGATTCTACCTAATAGGGGGGGATTCCCTACCTATCTTCTGGTGATTCTACCTAATAGTGGGGTATTCCCTACCTATCTTCTGGTGATTCTACCTAATAGGGGGTATTCCCTACCTATCTTCTGGTGATTCTACCTAATAGAGGGTTATTCCCTACCTATCTTCTGGTGATTCTACCTAATAGGGGGTATTCCCTACCTATCTTCTGGTGATTCTACCTAATAGTGGGGTGTTCCCTACCTATCTTCTGGTGATTCTACCTAATAGGAGGTATTCCCTACCTATCTTCTGGTGATTCTACCTAATAGTGGGGTGTTCCCTACCTATCTTCTGGTGATTCTACCTAATAGGGGGGATTCCCTACCTATCTTCTGGTGATTCTACCTAATAGTGGGCTGTTCCCTACCTATCTTCTGGTGATTCTACCTAATAGGAGGTATTCCCTACCTATCTTCTGGTGATTCTACCTAATAGGGGGGATTCCCTACCTATCTTCTGGTGATTCTACCTAATAGTGGGATATTCCCTACCTATCTTCTGGTGATTCTACCTAATAGGGGGATTCCCTACCTATCTTCTGGTGATTCTACCTAATAGGGGGGATTCCCTACCTATCTTCTGGTGATTCTACCTAATAGGGGGGGATTCCCTACCTATCTTCTGGTGATTCTACCTAATAGTGGGGTATTCCCTACCTATCTTCTGGTGATTCTACCTAATAGGGGATTCCCTAATAGGAGGGATGACATACGTGCCCTGACTTGCTGGAAGTTGTAGTTATACAATAGTAGTAGTACATACAGTCGAGGTTCACTGTATTAGATCAGTACAATGAAAAGCCATTTACTTACATAAAGTTTCCTTGTTCTTCTAAAACTTTCTGCATTTGACCCAGACTGCAGCTTCCTCTGCGTTTTTATGTAAATTTCACATTGTATACTCGGCGGGCGCTGTGCGCGGCGGGCGTACGCTCTGCGGCACGTTCCCCGCACGGAGGGGGGAGGTTTCCAGTGCTCCGCACTCGCCCCGGTGAAGCAGAGAGGCCTGTAAATATTGAGCGCGCCGCGATTAATACGATTACATAAGTCATCGCTGGTCATCTTCCGCTACTTAACGCCACCACCGAGCCCCCACAGCCGTCTCCTCCACTAGAACTCCGTCTATAATTAACTTGCGGAGCCGACGAGGGGGAGGCCACCCGGGGTGCGCCCATAATTACCGTAATGAAGTGTCGTCGCCTCTTGTTTATTAAATGAGGGGAAGTTTTGCTGAACAAAGTGAAATTCCTCCTCTTTATTTCTTTTTAATGAGAATTCTCCGATGGAGCGTGCCGTAAGATGCATTTTGGGATCATACAGGCGAGCGGTATTGCATAATAGCATTTTACTGCGTCTAATATCTACAGCAAATAAGACTGCGAGGGGGTTTAATAAAGGCTTGTGGATCACATGACCGCGTCCCCCTGTGATGGTAATGTAAAGCAGTTTATGAGAATCTGGAAGGGGTTGAGCCTCCTATTCCTCCTAAATCTCTAAAATACAGTGGTCCCTCAATATACGATGGTAATCCGTTCAAAATGGAACCTCGTTTGTTGAAACCATCGTATGTTGAGGAATCCGTGCAATGTAAAGTATAGGACAGTGGTCCACAACCTGCGGACCTCCAGATGTTGCAAAACTACAACACCCAGCATGCCCGGACAGCCAACGGCTGTCCGGGCATGCTGGGTGTTGTAGTTTTGCAATATCTGGAGGTCCGCAGGTTGAAGACCACTGTTAGAGGAAGTTGTACTCACCTGTCCCCACCGCTCCGGACCATAACCGCATGTCACCGCTGCCCTGGATGTCGCCATCCATCACTGTCGCCGCATCCCCGACGCTCCGGCAAGGCCTCTGCTTCCCCGGCATCCGCGCTCTCTGTCGCCGCCATTACGTTGTTACGCACGCCACTCCTATTGGATGACGGGACGGCGTGCGCAGAGACGTGATGACGACGATGGAGAGCGCAGACGATGGAGGGGATCCAGAAGAGGACGCGCCGGAGCCCCGGTACTCCGGTGCCAGAAAGTTAAACAGATTTGTAAATTATTTCTATAAAAAAAAAAATCTTTATTCTTCCAGTACTTTTTAGCAGCTGTATGCTACAGAGAAAATTATTTTCTTTTTTGAATTTCTTTTTTGTCTTGTCCACAGTGCTCTCTGCTGACACCTGATGCCCGTATAAGGAACTGTCCAGAGCAGGAGAAAATCCCCATAGCAAACCTATGCTGCTCTGGACAGTTTCTGACATGGACAGAGGTGTCAGCAGAGAGCACTGTGGGCAAGACAAAAAAGAAATTCAAAAAGAAAATAATTTCCTCTGTAGCATACAGCTGCTAATAAGTACTGGAAGGGTAAAGATTTTTTAATAGAAGTCATTTACAAATCTGTTTAACTTTCTGGCACCAGTTCACAAAAGAAAAAATAATAATATATAAAAAATAAAAAATAAAGTTTTCCACCGGAGTACCCCTTTAAATTCCTTACAAGGCCTATGAAAAATGAAAGAAGCGATCTGATTGGAGTAGAGGCCATAATGTAACCTGATTGCACCAACTAACAAGACCAGTCACAGCCAGAGCTGCACTGACAATTCTACTGACTGTTGGGGAGCGTAAAAATTACCTATTGTTTTAAATCAAGTTAAGTTAAAGGGGTATTCCAGGCCAAAACTTTTTTTTATGTATCAACTGGCTCCGGAAAGTTAAACAGATTTGTAAATTACTTCTATTAAAAAAATCTTAATCCTTCCAATAGTTATTAGCTTCTGAAGTTGTTGCTGTTTTCTGTCTAACTGCTTTCTGATGACTCACGTCCCGGGAGCAGTCCAGCTCCTATGGGGATATTCTCCCATCATGCACAGCTCCCGGGACGTGACATCATCATTGAGCATTTAGACAGAAAACTTCAGAAGCTAATAACTATTGGAAGGATTAAGAATTTTTAATAGAAGTAATTTACTAATCTGTTTAACTTTCCGGAGCCAGTTGATATATAAAAAAAAGTTTTTGCCTGGAATACCCCTTTAAACATGTTTTATTTTCATTTTTGGTAAGGCTTATTTTGCCTTTTTTTATTTTTATAGTTTTTCATTTTATTAGATCTATTTATCGCTATATATATATATATATATATATATATATATATATATATATATATATATATATATATTTCCAACAGTTTCCTCTTTATCATCATTATCATCACAGACAGGATTACATTGAAAAGAATGAAACAAGCAGTGTTATAGATAATAGAGGTATACACAATAGCTACTGCTCACTGCTCAGCCTTCTCCTCCCTTGTAGAATGACCCCTGAGAAGATCAGAGCACGCCCAAACACCTTTCCCTTTTATATCAATAGGACAAATCCTGTCTATTGTTGTTTATGTCCATGTGGTTGCTGTAAAGCAAATCTCTAATGTTTTACCTCCTAAGGACACAGCTCATTCTTGACTTCGAGGACACCGGACAATTTCGTTGTTGTATTTTTATTTTTTCTTCCATCTAAGAGTTATCCACAATATGAGACTTGTGTTTTGCGGAACCAATTGTACTTTAACCATAAGATGTACAGTACAAATTTTTATTTTCTATAACATTTGAATCCCTTATTTTATTTTTTTATTTTTTGTTAGTAAAACCAGTAACCAAAAATCAGCAATTTTGGACTTATTTAATATATATATATATATTTTTTTACATTTGTCATTCTCCGTAGGGGATTATTAACAATGTATATATATATATATATATATATATATGTGTGTGTGTGTGTGTGTGTGTATATATGTATATGTGTGTATATATATATATATATATATATATATATATATATATATATATATATGACATAATTGAAGTATAGATGAAAGCACGTTGGCGTACATAAAGGGGATGGAGGAGCAGGGCTGCAGGATGGTAAAAGGCAGAGGAATAGGATGGGAGCCAGTGCTCCGGCGTCCGTCCTATTCCCCTGCCTTTTACCATCTTCAGCCCTTCTCCTCCATCCCCTCTTTGTACTCTTCAACGTGAATAAAGTCTGAAGAAATGTTTTGCTACAAGACGTGGTGAGGGCTTTCATCTATACTTCAATTACATTCATCATTTTAAAGCTGTGTCTGCCTGCATGAGATTGTACCACATGAACACGTCCATAGGGCTCGGAGCCCACAGTTGGTATTGAGGGAAATCTATTCAGGGGTAACCTGTGCTGAAGTGTTTTTTGTCTTGCTATATGATATATATATATATATATATATATATACACACATACACACATGGTTTAAGGGACCCCGGTCCTGGGTCCAACACTGTAGATACACACAAAGGTGGCGACTGCAACACACCGGCGTATTCAATGCAGTGAGGTAGCTTTATTCCAGAAATACAGGTACAACGTTTCTGTGGTCTCACAGCATTGAAAATGATGTATTTCTGGAATAAAGCTACCTCACTGCATTGAATACGCCGGTGTGCTGCAGTTGCCACCTTTGTGTGTGTATATAATATATACACACACACACAGTCATGGCCTTAAATGTTGGCACCCCTGACATTTTTCAAGAAGATGAAGTATTGGAACTAAACAAAAAAAAAAGGAGGAAAACAAGCAAATTAGACATAATTTCACCAAACTCCAAAAATGGGCTGTACAAAATTATTGGCACCCTCTAACAATTGTGGAAAAATAAGATTGTTTCCAGCATGTGATGCTCCTTTATACTCACCTGGGGCAAGTAACTGGTGTGGGCAATATAAAAATCACACCTGAAAGCAGATAAAAAGGAGAGAAGTTCACTTAGTCTTTGCATTGTGTGTCTGTGTGTGCCACACTAAGCAGGGACAACAGAAAGAGGAGAACAGAGCTGTCTGAGGACTTGAGAACCAAAATTGTGGAAAAATATCAACAATCTCAAGGTTACAAGAGAAGAAAAATTGATGAAAGGTGTCAACGCAGGATAGTTCGGATGGTGGATAAGCAGCCTCAAACAAGTTCCAAAGATATTGAAGCTGAAGCTGTCCTGCAGGCTCAGGGAGCATCAGTGTCAGCGCGAACTATCAGTCGACATTTAAATAAAATGAAACACTATGGAGGAGACCCAGGAGGACCCCGCTATGGAGGAGACCCAGGAGGACCCCGCTATGGAGGAGACCCAGAAGGACCCCACTATGGAGGAGACCCAAGAGGACCCCACTATGGAGGAGACCCAGGAGGACCCCACTATGGAGGAGACCCAGGAGGACCCCACTATGGAGGAGACCCAGGAGGACCCCACTATGGAGGAGACCCAGGAGGACCCCACTATGGAGGAGACCCAGGAGGACCCCACTATGGAGGAGACCCAGGAGGACCCCACTGCTGACACAGACATAAAAAAGCAAGACGATATTTTGCCAAAATGAACTTGAGTAACCAAAATCCTGCTGGGAAAACGTCTTGTGGACGCGTTCGCGGTGTGGGCGGTGTGGAGCATTATCGGCCTTATCGGCAAGGTAATTGCCGATACCGATAATGCCCAAAATCGTGATTATCGGCCGATAATATCGGCCATACCGATAATCGGTCGATCCCTTGTGCCAGTATTTACGGCCATGACTGTGTATATGTATGACGTGTGTGTGTGTGTGTGTGTATAATTTATTTATTTTTTATTTTTTGTAAAGCTCCGGCGATTGCGCTGTAGATGGTCCGTAGAGTCGTCAGATGCTGTGATCAGTATTGAACACGACATATGAAGGGTTAATGGTGGGCATCAGCGTGATCGCTGATGTCTGCCATTACCGGCGGGTCCCTGGTTGCTGACAGCAGCCAGGACCCATCTACACATGTAACACATGTAGATCCTGAACTACCAGGCAGCCAAGGAGGACAGGTATGATTGCCCTCTGTCCCTTTTTAGGGGTTAAAACATCTTTGGCAAGATGGTCGCCCCTATAATAATGTACAAAAAGCTACATCAGAAAAAAGAAACAGATTAGAAAAAAGATATTTCATTATCTGGCTCTAATAAATAAAAAATAAATAAATTATATATATATATATATATATATATATATATATATATATATATATATATAAAATCTAGGCGACAAATTGACTTTAAAGCGCCACTCCGGCTAAAGCTTTTTCATTCCCTTTCAGCAGCATTTAACAGGTAACCGGCGATAATTACAGTCTCTCCGTCCGGCTCATGCTCTTATAATTACACCCGCCGCCTGGTATTATGATTTTTTATGAGAGGCGACCGGCGACTTACATAACAGCGGCGCTGTCGGCCGGGGCTGGATGTTTGTCGCTCTCCGCGGGAGGTCGCAGCACATTCTGTGCTCTGTAGATGAAGACATTAAAAGCTCATAGCACGAGGCCGATCCGTCTAATTATTATGGCGCCTGAATTGTTTTACGTGTTGTGTGTGTGTATATTAGTAAGCGGGAGGCGCGGTGGAGCCTTATAACACATCACATGTTTACGTGTTGTATAAGATGATGTAAAAGATACTTATTTTATACTCTAGTCACAGCCAGAGCTGCGTTCACTCTTCATGACCTCACATCTCCCCTCTGCTGCCTCAGTGTCTGCTGTGGTGCCTTATTACCACGTCTTATATATAACTATCATTTTACACTACTATTTCAAAATTCTAGTCACATCCAGAGCAGCATTCTTTGTATAGAGAAGTGGTCTCCAAACGGTGGTCCTCCAGATGTTTCAAAACTACAACTTCCAGCATGCCCGGACAGCCAACGGCTGTCCGGGCATGCTGGAAGTTGTAGTTTTGCCACAGTTTGGAGACCACTGGTATAGAGCACCCTCTACTGTAATGATTTACTAATCTTACACTCCAGTAACACCCAGAGCTGCATTCACCAACTTTCTAAATTCCTGTTAAAGGGGTACTCCGGTGAAAACCTTTTTTTCTTTTAAATCAACTGGTGCCAGAAAGTGAAACCTATTTGTAAATTACTTCTATTAAAAAAAATTTAATCCTTCCAGTACTTATTAGCTGCTGAATGCTA
The DNA here is from genome assembly GCF_029499605.1 of Hyla sarda. Lineage (NCBI taxonomy): Eukaryota > Metazoa > Chordata > Amphibia > Anura > Hylidae > Hyla > Hyla sarda. The sequence continues at coordinate 376,945,780 of NC_079193.1, read as the reverse complement.
CAGAGGAAATTCCTTTTTTTTTTGAACACTGATGACATCACGAGCACAGTGCTCTCTGCTGACATCTCTGTCCATTTTAGAAACCGTGCATAGCAGATGTATGCTAAGGGCAGCATGGTGGCTCAGTAGTTAGCACTGCTGCCTTGCAGTGATGGGGACTTGGGTTCAAATCCAACTAAGGACAACAACAAATAAAGACTTATTATTATAATAACGTCAGCAGAGAGAACTGTGCTCGTGATGTCATCAGAGAGCATTCCAAAAAGAAAAGAATTTCCTCTGTAGTATTCAGCAGCTAATAAGTACAAGAAGGATAAAGATTTTTTAATAGAAGTAATTTACAAATCTGTTGTTAACTTTCCAGAGCCAGTTGATTTAAAAGATAAAAGGTTTCCACTGGAGTACCCCTTTAACTTCCATAATCTCTTCTGTCTCCAGCACCTGTGCAGACCATGCTTTACTGTAATGGATTGAGGGAGATGTAGTGCTGCTATGTATGACCTTTATTTTACATCTAGAGGTCATCGTAGGCCGGGTTCACACCGCGTTTTTGCAATACAGTTCCTGTATCAGGTTTTTGATAAACGGATTCCTCAAAACCTGACTCAGGCTGGGTTCACACTACGATGTTCAAATACGGTAACCGTATACGGTTTTCTGCAAAAAAACTTATACGACCGTATCCGAAACCGTATGCATAGAGAATGCACTGTAAACCGTATTCCAATTGTTGTGTACGGTTGCATCCGTTTTGCCTCGGATACGGTTTTGCCGATTTTTCAACCGTAGGCAAAAACGCTGTCGACCACGTTTTTGCCTCCGGTTGGAAAACCGTATGCGAACCGTATGCGGTTCTTTTAACATTGTTGTCTATGAGAACCGTACACAGAATTTCAGAATACGGTTGCACACGGTTTTTCTAATCCGATTTTTGGGAGTTGACACATGCGCAAATTGGAATTTCAATAGAACAATAGTAACTTTATTAAATTGCTTGAAAACTAATTCCAACAAAATAGCAAAACCCTTGGCAAAAACAGATGCAAATGGATAGGACCGTGCATACGTTTTGGAACCGTATACGTGGAAAAACCGTATTTGGAGTCATACGGTTGCATACAGTTTTTGCGATGCGTTTTTTAGCGGAAAACTGTATACGGTTACCGTATTTGAAAATCGTAGTGTGAACCCAGCCTTAGGGTGGGTTCACACCACGTTTTGGCAATACAGTTCCTGTATCAGTTTTTTTATGAAAATACGGATTCCTCAAAACCGGACTAAACTCTATCAAAACGTGTGTACAAATTTTAACCCATATACGGTTTGAAAAATTGTCAGGTTGCATCCGTTTTTTAAAGAAAAAAAAGTATACGTTTTTAACTTTTCACTCCATTTTGAATAAAGTTTCACTTGATTGAATGAAATTCCAAGAAAAAAAAACTGTGCAAAGTCAAAAACCATATGGTGAAAACCGGATGGAACCATCTGCACGTACTGTCCTGTACGGTTCCCATTGACTCCCATGATAAAAAAAAAAACGTATACGGTTTAATACAGTTTTTCACCCGGACCAAAAACCGTGGTAGACTATGGTTTTAGGTACGGGAAAAAAAAAAATGACAAAACCGTACAGGATGCAAAACGGACACAACCTGATGCATCTTTTGGCGTACGGTTTTCAATGGAGAGTCAATGCATACGGTTTCCAATACAGTTCCGTATGGTTTTCACATTGAAAACGTATACGGGAACTGTATTGCAAAAAACTGGTGTGAATGCAGCCGTACAATTCCTGTATAAGGTTTTTCAACTCTAAGCCCCGCCCCCTCATGATGCCGTCACGCCCCCTCCCATAGACTTGCATTGAGGGGTCGGGGCTATGATGTCACAAGCTCCGGGCGCCGGCTCCTTCGTTCGGAACAGTTTGTTCCAAGCGATGAGCAGCGGGGTACTCCGGTGGAAAACTTTTTTTTTTTTTTTTTTTATAAATCAGATGGTGCTAGAAAGTTAAACAGATTTGTAAGTTAGAACACAAAGAGAGACTGGTTATCAGCTCACCTGGTGCACGGCAATCCTCAATACAAACACCATACAAGTGGAACAGCAGCCAGCGCCTGTTAAAACTTTACATTTATTGGAAACATATGGATGGCAGTGCAGGAACACGGAAAATTAGAATCCAGGCAAAACTTGGAGAATTACCTCCTAGCCGACATGTTTCAGGCTCAATGGCCTTTAGTCAATGCCATGACTAAAGGCCATTGATCCTGAAACATGTCGGCTAGGAGGTAATTCTCCAAATTTTTGCCTGGATTCTAATTTTCCGTGTTCCTGCACTGCCATCCATATGTTTCCAATAAATGTAAAGTTTTAACAGGCGCTGGCTGCTGTTCCACTTGTATGAGATTTGTAAATTACTTCTATTAAAAAAATCTTAATCCTTCCATTACTTATTAGCTGCTGAATACTACAGAGGAAATTCTTTTCTTTTTGGAACACAGTGCTCTCTGCTGACATCATGACCACAGTGCTCTCTGCTGACATTTCTGTCCATTTTAGGAACTGTCCAGAGCAGCATATGTTTTCTATGGGATTTTCTCCTGCTCTGGACAGTTCCTAAAATGGACAGAGATGTCAGCAGAGAGCACTGTGCTCGTGATGCCAGCAGAGAGCTCTGTGTTCCAAAAAGAAAATAATTTCCTCTGTAGTATTCAGCAGCTAATAAGTACTGGAAGGATTCATATTTTTTTTAATAGAAGTCATTTACAAATCTGTTTAACTTTGTGGCACCAGTTGATAAAAAATATTTAAAAAAAAACATAATAAATCAATTCCGCCGCTGAAATTGTGGAGGAAGTATCTTGGCGGTTGCGACCAGATGGAATCTCCGCTCCCGGAATTCTGCAAGCGAATATTCCGCAGTGTGAACATAACCTTATAGGTAGGACCAGTGCAATGAGATTGATCATTAAGCTGCTATCAACTACTTGATACTTTTTGTAGCAAATCTTTTACTTTACGTTATATTTTGTAACAATCTTTTTTCTTTCTATGTCTTTAGGCATTTCACACAGCAGGAAACCAATAACATCATAACTTCCAGCACCAAATCTATTCTGCAGCTCTCCGAGATTGTGAAAGGCTCCACCCGGGTAAGTGACTCTTTTCGCTGTGCAAGCTACGTGTTAAGCATCATTTGTTTTATTCTGACTTGCATTTTGTCAGATATCTTTTTGCGCTCGCTGAGGCTGGGTTTACACTGTAGAATTTCTGCCGGAGATCGAGCCGGCGGCACTAGGACCGAGCAGACTGCATTGCTGCCTCCATAGACTGCAATGCATTTCTGGGTGTATCTTTTGGGAGATCTGATCAGAAACGCATTGCCATCTATGGGGACGGCAATGTAGTCCGCGCGGTCCTAGTGCCGCCAGCTCAATTCTGCCCAGAAATTCCACAGTGTGAAACTAGCCTAAGGGTCTATTCACACGGCATCATTTCTGCTTACGGAATTCTGCCTCAAATTGAAGCCTATGGGATTCCGCACTCCCATTCACACTTCTGAATTTCCGCTTGCAGAAGTGTGAATTTTAGGCGCAATTGCGCAAGTGGAAATTCTGCCCTGTGACTAAACCCAAAGTGTTAGGACTGAAACTCATAAGGGGAAGATTTATCAAAACCTGTCCAGTGGACAGGTTTTGCTGAGTTGCCAATGGCAACCAATCAGATCGCTTCTTTCATTTTTTAAATGACCTCTGAAAAATGAAAGCAGCGATCTGATTGGTTGCTATGGGCAACTCAGCAACTTTTCCTCTCGACAGGTTTTGATAAATCTCCCCCATTGTACGAATATTTGCCTGGACGGCTCTTCACCCTGTGCAGCAATGCTTCCCAATCAGTGGGCATGCTGGGAGTTGTAGTTTTGCAACAGCTGGAAAGCCACAGGTTAGGGAACACTCCTCTAAGGGTGCATGTACACCTCATTTTTGCAATACAGTTCCCGTATCAGGTTTTTGATGAAAAACGGATTCCTCAAAACCGGACTAAACTGTGTCAAAACGTGTGTACAAATTTTAACCCATATACGGTTTGATAAATGATGTCCGGTTGCATCCGTTTTTTAAGAAAAAAAATGTATACGTTTAACTTTTCACTCCTTTTTATATAAAGTTTCACTTGTTTAATTGAAATTCCAAGAAAAATAAAAAACTGTGCAAAGTCAAAAACCATATGGTGAAAACCGGATGGAACCGTACGCACATACAGTTCTGTACGGTTCCCATTGACTCCCATGTTAAAGAAAAATAAAATAAAAACGTATACGGTTTAATACAGTTTTTCACCCGGACCAAAAAACGTGGTAGACTACGCTTTTGGGTATGGGTAAAAAAAACGAAGAAAACTGTAGAAGACATAAAACGGACTAAACCGGATGATGCGTTTGACATACCGATTACAATGCTAAAGGGGTACTCCGCCCCTAGACATCTTATCCCCTATCCAAAGGATAGGGGATAAGATGTTAGATCGCCGCGGTCCCGCTGCTGGGGACCCCGGGGATCGCTGCTACAGCACCCCGCTATCATTACTGCGCAGCGCGAGATCGCTCTGCACGTAATGACGGGCAATACAGGGGCCGGAGCATCGTTACGTCACAGCTCCGCCCCTTGTGACGTCATGGCCCGCCCCCGTCAATACAAGTCTGTGTCGTCACACCCTCTGCCATAGACTTACATTAAGGACACGGGCCGTGATGTCATGAGGGGGCGGAGCCGTGACGTAACGAGGCTCCGGCCCCTGTATTGCCCGTCATTACGTGCAGAGCGATCTCGCTCTGTGCAGTAATGATGGGGGGGGGGGGGTGCCACAGCGGCGATCCTCGGGGGTTCCCAGCAGCGGGACCGCGGCAATCTAACATCTTATCCTTTGGGTAGGGGATAAGATGCCAGGGGCGGAGTACCCCTTTAAGTCAATGCATATGGTTTTCTATACAGTTCCGTGCAGTTTTTAACTTGAAAGCGTATACAGGAACTGTATAGCAAAAACGTGGTGTGCATGCAGCCTAAGAAAGTGTTTCCCAACCAGTGTGCCTCCAGCTGTTGCAAAACTACAACCCCCAGCATGCCCGGACAGCCAACGGCTGTCCGGGCATGCTGGGAGTTGTAGTTTTGCAACAGCTGGAGTGCCGTAGTCTGGAGACCACTAGTCTAATGCAACCTAAAGTTCTCATGCTGTTAAAAAAAAACTACAACTCCCAGCATGCCCGCACAATAATCTTTCTACATATATTAAATTTTTTTTTTCAACCTCAAAGATCACTGCAGCTTTTGACTCCAGTACGATATCTCCAGATTGTCACATGTTTCTTATGTAATTGTTTTCTTCTTTATCTCATCTCTTATAGCAAGATCGTCTGCAGCTGGACAGACTGAAGAGCCAGCTATCGGAGGCCATCCAGCGCTACAGTGCCGAGCAAAATGTAATGCACCTTCCCCTTGGTGACTGCTTCCTGTAATGCCCTGATGCTTCCATTCGTACAGCATTCTTTAAAGGAGTATTCCAGCGCAAAATAATTCATCCCCTATCCAAAGGATAAGGGATTAATTATAGATTGCGGGGGGGGGGGGGGGGGGGTCCGAGCTAGGGCTGGGGGATATACCGGTTCATACCAAATATCGAAATTTTTGTGCTGCACATTATGAATTTTAACCCATACCGCAACGCCGGTTTGGCCCCTCCCCGTCGGGAATGAATAGTCAGCCCCCCAGCGCTGCGCTGTCCCCACATCGGTGAACTAATCATATGTGGACTGCGAGCGCTGTACTGCCCCCCCCTCCCAATTAATTATTAGCCCAGTGCTGTCCCCATCAGGGTACTACTCACATGTCACCCGCATGCGCTGCCCTCCTCGTCCTGTTTGTTGCGGCCGCCGGCGCTGACACTCTATACCAGTGGTCTCCAACCAGCGCCGGGGCCCCGCGGGATCTCCTGGACGGGAACACAACAGTATGCTGGAAAGGGGGCATTCCGTCCCCACATGTCGCGGCAGCCGACACGCCCCTCCATGTACCCCATAGAGACACATGGAGGGGGCGTGTCTGCCGCGGCTTTCTGCTGGGGACGAAACTTCACTTCCTGCAGACTGCTGCGGCCCCGTCCAGGAGATCCCGGGGGGCCCCAGCGCTCGGACTATGGCTGGGCGGTATGACCAAATGTGTGTATCACGGTATTTTTTTTAACTTTTGGCGGTTCCACGGTATAAAACAGTATTTCCTAGCCCCCCATATTATCAGCCCACATCCCCATCAGGGTAAATACTCACATATCACCCGCATGCACTGCCCTCCTCGTCCTGTTTGTTGCGGCTGCCGGCGCTGACACTCTATACTGTGCGGTATCCCTATGCCCAGGTAGCTGTTGGCTGTCCGGGCATGCTGGAAGTTGTAGTTTTGCAACATCTGGAGGTCCGCAGGTTGGGAGACCACTGCTATATATTGTGCGGTATCCCTATGCCCGGGCTGCAAAAAATAAACAAAATAAACTTTAAAGGGGTACTCCAGTGAAAAACTTTTTTTTTTTAAATCCACTCGTGCCAGAAAGTTAAACAGATTTGTAAATGACTTCTATTAAAAAATCTTAAAGGGAACCAATATATAGGGTAAAATTGTTGTCCTCACCATTCCTGGGGGACGCTCCTGCCTCCAGGGATGGTGAAGATATGAAGTTATAAACTAGTCACCGCCGCCGCCGTAAGTAGTCACCTGGGCGGGGCGCTCTTCTCATCTACTCCCGTTCTTCGGCCGGCAGCGACGCCCCCTCCGCTTGATTGATGGGCCGCGTCATTGTTCCGCCCACTGAACAGACAGAGCAGAGTGATGACGCGGCCCATCAATCAAGCGGAGGGGGCGTCGCTGCCGGCCGAAGAACGGGAGTAGGTGAGAAGAGCGCCCCGCCCAGGTGACTACTTACGGCGGCGACGGTGACTAGTTTATAACTTCATATCTTCACCATCCCTGGAGGCAGGAGCGTCCCCCGGGAATGGTGAAAATAAAGATTTTACCCTATATAACGCTTTGCCAAGCATTATATAGGGTAAAATCTGATGATTGGTTCCCTTTAATCCTTCCTGTACTTATTAGCTGCTGAATATTACAGTGGAAATTATTTTCAGTTTGAAACACAGAGCTCTCTGCTTACATCATGAGCACAGTGCTTTCTGCTGACATCTCTGTCCATTTTAGGAAATCCCCCATAGAAAACATATGCTACTCTGCACAGTTCCTAAAATAGACAGAGATGTCAGCAGAGAGCACTGTGCTCGTGATGTCAGCAGAGAGGTCTGTGTTTCAAAAAGAAAATAATTTCCTCTGTAGTATTCAGCAGCTAATAAGTACAGGAAGGATTGCGATTTTTTAATAGAAGTCATTTACAAATCTGTTTAACTTTCTGGCACCAGTTGATTTAAAAAAAAAAAAAGTTTTTCTCCGGAGTACCACTTTAACTCACCTCCCGTTGGTCCGGTACCGGCCTCACTTGTTTCCTGGGGACGGGATAGTCGGACAGACATCAGCCTATCACCGGCCGCAGCGATGTTCCCCCTCGGCTGGTGATAGGCTGAGCCCACTGTCATGTAAGAAGCCGGCCAGAGCTCCTTACATGACAGTGGGCTCAGCCTATCACTGGCCGAGGTGGAACATCGCTGCGGCCGGTGATAGGCTGATGGCTGTCCGACGTTCCCGTCCCCAGCGTAAGGCCGACGTAGGTGCGTTAAAGTTTTTTTTGTTTACCTTTTGCAGCCCGGGCATAGGGATACAGTATAGAGTGTCAGCGCCGGCGGCCGCAACAAACAGGAGGACAAGGAGGGCAGTGCATGCGGGTGATATGTGAGTATTTACCCTGATGGGAATGTGGGCTGATAATATGGGGGGCTAGGAAATACCGTTATATACTGTGGAACCGCCAAAAGTTCAAAAAATACCGTGATACACACATTTGGTCATACTGCCCAGCCATAGTCCGAGCGCTGGGGCCCCCCGGGATCTCCTGGACAGGGCCGCAGCAGTCTGCAGGAAGTGAAGTTTCGTCCACAGCAGAAAGCCGCGGCAGACACGCCCCCTCCATGTGTCTCTATGGGGTACATGGAGGGGCGTGTCGGTTGCCGCGTCATGTGGGGACGGAATGCCCCCTTTCCAGCATACTGTTGCGGCCCCGTCCAGGAGATCCCGGGGGGCCCCAGCGCTCGGACCTCCCGCGATCTATAACTTATCCCCTATCCTTCAGATAGAGGATAAGTTATATTGCATTACAGATCTCCTTTAAGAAAAAATAAAAAAAAAAGAATAATTAAAGGGTACTTCAGAGGACAAAAATTTTTTTCAGAAAGTTATAAAGATTTGTAAATTACTGCTATATAAAAATCTTAAAGGGGTACTCCGCTCCTAGACATCTTATCCCCTACCCAAAGGATGGGGGATAAGTTGGCTAATCGTTGGGGTCCCCACGATCTCCCGCAGCATCCGGCGTTCTAAATAAACTTTGGGTTCCCGTGACAGCGGTTGTGATGTCACGGCCACGCCTCCTTCATTCAAGTGTATGGGAAGGGGTGTGTTTTTTAGAATGCCGGGTGTTACGGGGGGCCCCAGCAGCAAGACCCCTGCGATCAGACATCTTATCCCCTGTCATTTGCTCTAGCAGTGGAGTACCCCTTTAACGCCCGGCATTTATAAGATGATTTATATATATATATATATATATATATATATATATATATATATTTACATTTTCTTTGACTATTTTTTTTTCACTCTGTGCTAATGATGACATTTCCGGCTGCAGCAGGACACAAAGAGTTAAGCGGGATCTCGTTGCGATTCGTTTAAAAACACATTTAACCGATCAATTTGCATAGAAATGATGTTGGTTTTTCATCCTTTAATCTGCATTTGTGTTTACCAGGACAGCAATGCCCTGTAGCACATGAGATAGATGTGAGTGGAAAGCAGTTAGGAATAAATATATTTGGGACTTTTTTTATTTATTTTTTATTCCCCCCCCCCCCCCCCCAAATCATCGCCACTGCTTGAATAATGGAGTATGCTTAGAAACCACGTAGCCTGCGGCAGCGCTCAGTCCCGTCATGTAATGAAAGAGCTAGGGGAATATGTTCAGGATCTGACGCGCTTCTCTCTCTTCTCTATAACCCACAGAAAATAGCTGATAAATCCAAGTCCTTACTGAGCGGCAGCGGCCAGAAACCTCACAAACAAGTAAGTAACGCCAGGTAATAACGTAATAAAGAAACTCGTCTCTCGTACGCCGACTGCATACATCACAGCGGAATAGTGCGCAGAGCGGGCGCCTGGGTTATGTGTACATAAGAGAAGCCTGGCCTGGTCCTTTATGTGTACCTAGGGGGCAGTATGCAGAATAAGCTGCTGCCAGACACCTAAAATCCCACTATGGCCACCGATCCTTCGTCGCCTGTTTGGTACCTTCAAACTCCTCAGGTTGGTGGTAATTTACACAAATTGGCCAATTAGATAAAAAAATAAAAAGGTTGATGGTGAAAAAAAACTCACGCAGCGATACCACATATGTTTAGGAGTCATTCTAACTTTTATTAGGGAAGCGGCATATTCACATTTATTACAATTTTTTTCCTTTACAGTTTTACACAATTTGTTCTATTACATGTAATCTTTGGACTGGGTGCTCAGAACAATGCTGTGTTATAGAACAGAATTGGTGAATGTTATCAGCGCTCCATTACTACAGGCTGCCTATGTTCTCTGCACTGATTGAGAGCCGATAGGACAGAGCTGGGTAATGAACCTCCACCCGTCCTCTCAGCTGATCAGGACATCACTCTGTAGGGTCGTGCATGGCTCTGTAGGGTTTGTGTATTGTTCTGTAGGGTCGTGCATTGGTTTGCAGGACTGGTTTTTGGCATACAGCTTCATGCGTTGCTCTGTAGGGTTGTGTATTTCTCTGTAGGGTCATGCAGTGCTCTTTAGGATTGTGTTTTGCTCTGTAGGGTCATGCAGTGCTCTTTAGGATTGTGTTTTGCTCTGTAGGGTCATGCAGTGCTCTTTAGGATTGTGTTTTGCTCTGTAGGGTCATGCAGTGCTCTTTAGGATTGTGTTTTGCTCTGTAGGGTCATGCAGTGCTCTTTAGGATTGTGTTTTGCTCTGTAGGGTCATGCAGTGCTCTTTAGGATTGTGTTTTGCTCTGTAGGGTCATGCAGTGCTCTTTAGGATTGTGTTTTGCTCTGTAGGGTCATGCAGTGCTCTTTAGGATTGTGTTTTGCTCTGTAGGGTCATGCAGTGCTCTTTAGGATTGTGTTTTGCTCTGTAGGGTCATGCAGTGCTCTTTAGGATTGTGTTTTGCTCTGTAGGGTCATGCAGTGCTCTTTAGGATTGTGTTTTGCTCTGTAGGGTCATGCAGTGCTCTTTAGGATTGTGTTTTGCTCTGTAGGGTCATGCAGTGCTCTTTAGGATTGTGTTTTGCTCTGTAGGGTCATCTATTGTTCTTTAGAATTGTGTTTTGCTCTGTAGGGTCGTCTATTGTTCTTTAGGATTGTGTTTTGCTCTGTAGGGTCGTCTATTATTCTTTAGGATTGTGTTTTGCTCTGTAGGGTAGTCTATTGTTCTTTAGGATTGTGTTTTGCTCTGTAGGGTCGTCTATTATTCTTTAGGATTGTGTTTTGCTCTGTAGGGTCATGCAGTGCTCTTTAGGATTGTGTTTTGCTCTGTAGGGTCATGCAGTGCGCTTTAGGATTGTGTTTTGCTCTGTAGGGTCATGCAGTGCTCTTTAGGATTGTGTTTTGCTTTGTATGGTCGTCTATTGTTCTTTAGGATTGTGTATTGCTCTGTAGGGTCGCGCAATGCTCTGTATACAGTAGTGGGATACAGATTACCTACTCTGATGCAGGCAATGAAACACCAGCCTAGTCTTTGGTGTCCCCCTTATGAACTCCACAATTAGGAGAAGTATCATTTTTAAAAACTTCTAAATTTAAGATTATGGGTAGGGATCGACCGATATAGTTTTTTTAGGGCCGATACCGATAATTGTTGCAGGTTAGGGCCGATAGCCGATAACTTATACCGATATTCCGGTATAAGTTATCGGCTATTTAACCCCCTGCGACACCACTGCAGATCATTGATTTAAATCGATGATCTGCAGTGGCTTTTGCGGGGCCATAGGCCGCCGCCGCCACCTGCTTCTCTCCCCCTACCTGTCAGGGTGGTCCGGGCCATCCATCCTTCCTTCCTGTAGTGTCCGGGGGCGTTCCGGGTGAAGAGTGAACCGGTCCGGGCTGTCCTTCTTCTCCGGGGGTCATCTTCTCCACTCCGGGCAGGCTCCGGCCTAGTACGCTGCATAGACGCCGCTGCGCAGCGACGCACCTGACGTCACTGCGTAGCGGCGTCTATGCAGTGTACTAGGCCGGAGCCTGCCCAGAGTGGAGAAGATGACCGCCGGAGAAGGACAGCCTGGACCGGTTCACTCATCACCCGGAACGCCCCCGGACACTACAGGAAGGAAGGATGGATGTCCCGGACCACCCCCATTGCAGGTACGTTTTTTTTATCGACTCTGAGGGTGGGGCCCGACCGGTATAGCGGTATGGGCAAAAATCCATACCGGTATACCGCCCAGCATCACGGTGGGGGGTGCGACGCGGTGCGGTGCGGCGGGTCGGGGGGGTGGCGGTCTCGGTGCGGTGCGGCGGGTCGGGGGGGTGGCGGTCTCGGTGCGGTGGGGGGCGGAACGGGGGGCGGGGCATTATCGGCCTATCGGTAAGGTAATTGCCGATACCAATAATGCCCAAAATCGTGATTATCGGCCATACCGATAATTGGTCGATCCCTAATTACGGGTGCCCGACCACTGGGATCCCCTGTGAACTCCCTGGGAACGGGCATGTTGACCCCCACGTGAAGCGGCAGCCGACTTGCCCTTTCATTATATATCTATGAGAGAGCCAGAGAAAGCTGAATGGCTCTTCTATAGAGTTATATGGACGGGGATATTTTTGTCAGCACATCCCGATATCAGGCGGTCAACAGCTGTCGGGCCCCCCGCGATCCAGCTGTCGGGGGGGGGGGGGGCATGATCCAGCTGTCCAAAGCTTATCCTCTTTCCTTCTGATAGGGATTGAGTTTTTATGCATTAGATATCTCCTTTAAATGGGGAAAACAATTCAGAATTTGGGGTAATATGACCCCACTGAAAACCAGAAAATATCCTAGTCCAAATATTGTGGGTGAGGACAGCAGGATACAGATGCCCCTTCTGATGCAGTCAATGCGAATCCAGACTATTCTTTGTCCCCTGATGAGCACCACTATTAAAGGATAGTGGATGTGTCCTAAGGATAGGGGATAAGTGTCAAATCGCGGGGTTCTGACCATTAGGATCCCTGCGATCTCCCGTACGCTGCCCTGGCAGTCCACGCAAAGGGCGAGTGTTGACCACCGCATGAAGCCCCTCAATACAATGCTGTGGGAGAGCCCTGGAGCCTTGCATTCGGCAATCTCCGACTCTGCCATAGCGCTGCATTGAGGAGGCGTGTTGGCCGCCGCTTTGTGCAGTGGTGAACACACCCCTATGCGGACTGCCGGGGCCCCATATGTCCCCCCCCCCCCTGTGATCTGACACTTATGACCGATCCGTAGGGTTGGGGATAAGTTTTTGGATGCTGGAGTACTCCTTTAAATGGGGGAAACACGTTGGGATATCGGGTGAAATGACAGATATTGACAGGTCACAAAATTGCACTGGGGGCCAGTATTTTGTGTTGCACATCATTTCCTGGTGTTTTTCTTCATCATACTTTGTTGTGGCACTCAGCGTTGTGCACATTTGTGGCTAGTTTACGATATGGAGACATTCTGGAACATACATGGGCTTGTGGTCCGTTCTTGGTCCACGGACCCCTGATATCTCCGGACCTTCGTATCTGGCCCGTACAGTGGGACATGTCAAGTTGATTGCGGATCGCGGTTCAAGAAATGGCTTCACGGCCTGATGTACGTACGTCTTCCAGTCCGCGCTCAGCCCCCAGCGCTAGTAAAACCCATTGTCATAGAATAAATGGAGAGGTTTATGCAAAGTGTCACCTTGCGGAGCGGAAGTGTCTGTTTACGATATATTTAATAACTTCAAGTTTCCATAGCATCTTGTGGAGACAAAAGGAGCTGACATAGGATTTGGCATGACGGCTGCGTCGCTAATCAGATTAAGGCGAGCGCTCGGCCCGGGCTCCCTGACCTTGAGAGATATTAGCGAGGATTGTGGGTGATGTGAGGGAAAACATAAGGATTTCTTCTTGAGCGAAATAATAGGATGATGCGAGTGGAGTTCTGTCCTGGCCTCGTCTCTTCCCCTCCGCTCATAGGATTTAGAGGACACAAGACAACTCGAGTAATAATACAAATGTCACCGCTGTAAAAGTCAAAGCAAAACCGAACGTTCAGGAGTCAAGTACAAGAGACGGAATTAACCCCCAAGTAACGTCAATGCCAGCACCGCTTCAATAACCAGATCTAAGGATATATGTGGGGTCATATAAATCTTACCTGATAAGCCTGATATCCAGTAAAAAGGCCAATATAGGAGCAGTATTATAGCATTTATATTCTTGTATATAGGAGGCAGTATTATAGTAGTTATATTCTTGTATATAGGAACAGTATTATAGTAGTTATATTCTTGTATATAGGAACAATATTATACTAGTTATATTCTTGTATATAGGAGCAGTATTATAGTAGTTATATTCTTGTATATAGGAGCAGTATTATAGTAGTTATGTTCTTGTATATAGGAGTAGTATTATAGTAGTTATATTCTTGTATATAGGAGCAGTATTATAGTAGTTATGTTGTTGTATATAGGAGTAGTATTATAGTAGTTATATTCTTGTATATAGGAGCAGTATTATAGTAATTATATTCTTGTATATAGGAGCAGTATTATAGTAGTTATATTCTTGTATATAGGAGCAGAATTATAGCATTTATATTCTTGTATATAGGAGCAGTATTATAGTAGTTATATTCTTGTATAGAGGAGGTAGTATTATAGTAGTTATATTCTTGTATATAGGAGCAGTATTATAGTAGTTATATTCTTGTATATAGGAGGCAGTATTATAGTACCTATATTCTTGTATATAGGAGCAGTATTATAGTAGTTATATTCTTGTATATAGGAGCAGTATTATAGTAGTTATATTCTTGTATATAGGAGCAGTATTATAGTAGTTATATTCTTGTATATAGGAGCAGTATTATAGCATTTATATTCTTGTATATAGGAACAGAATTATAGCATTTATATTCTTGTATATAGGAGGCAGTATTATAGTAGTTATATTCTTGTATATAGGAGCAGTATTATAGTAGTTATATTCTTGTATATAGGGGCAGTATTATAGTAGTTATATTCTTGTATATAGGAGCGGTATTATAGTAGTTATATTCTTGTATATAGGAACAGTATTATAGTAGTTAAATTCTGGTATATAGGAGGCAGTATTATAGTAGTCATATTCTTGTATATAGGAGGCAGTATTATAGTAGTCATATTCTTGTATATAGGAGGCAGTATTATAGTAGTTATATTCTTGTATATAGGAGCAGTATTATATTAGTTATATTCTTGTATATAGGGGCAGTATTATAGTAGTTATATTCTTGTATATAGGAGCAGTATTATATTAGTTATATTCTTGTATATAGGAGGCAGTATTATAGTAGTTATGTTGTTGTATATAGGAGCAGTATTATAGTAGTTATATTCCTGTATATAGGAGCAGTATTATAGTAGTTATACTCTAGTATATAGGAGCAGTATTATAGTAGTTATATTCTTGTATATAGGAGGCAGTATTATAGTAGTTATATTCTTGTATATAGGGGCATTATTATAGTAGTTATATTCTTGTACATAGGAGCAGTATTATAGTAGTTATATTCTTGTATATAGGGGCAGTATTATAGTAGTGATATTCTTGTATATAGGGGGCAGTATTATAGTAGTTATATTCTTGTATATAGGAGGCAGTATTATAGTAGTCATATTCTTGTATATAGGAGGCAGTATTATAGTAGTTATATTCTTGTATATATGAGCAGTATTATAGTAGTTATATTCTTGTATATAGGAGGCAGTATTATAGTAGTTATATTCTTGTATATAGAAGTATTATAGTAGTTATATTCTTGTATATAGGAGGCAGTATTATAGTAGTTATATTCTTGTATATAGGAGGCAGTATTATAGTAGTTATATTCTTGTATATAGGAGGCAGTATTATAGTAGTTATATTCTTGTATATAGGAGGCAGTATTATAGTAGTTATATTCTTGTATATAGGAGGCAGTATTATAGTAGTTATATTCTTGTATATAGGAGCAGTATTATAGTAGTTATATTCTTGTATATAGGAGGCAGTATTATAGTAGGTATATTCTTGTATATAGGAGCAGTATTATAGTAGTTATATTCTTGTATATAGGAGGCAGTATTATAGTAGTTATATTCTTGTATATAGGAGCAGTATTATAGTAGTTATATTCTTGTATATAGGAGCAGTATTATAGTAGTTATATTTTTGTATATAGGAGGCAGCATTATAGTAGTCATATTCTTGTATATAGGAGGCAGTATTATAGTAGTTATATTCTTGTATATAGGAGCAGTATTATAGTAGTTATATTCTTGTATATAGGAGGCAGTATTATAGTAGTTATATTCTTGTATATAGGAGCAGTATTATAGTAGTTATATTCTTGTATATAGGAGGCAGTATTATAGTAGTTATATTCTTGTATATAGGAGGCAGTATTATATTAGTTATATTCTTGTATATAGGGGCAGTATTATAGTAGTGATATTCTTGTATATAGGAGCAGTATTATAGTAGTTATATTCTTGTATATAGGAGCAGTATTATAGTAGTGATATTCTTGTATATAGGAGCAGTATTATAGTAGTTATATTCTTGTATATAGGAGCAGTATTATAGTAGTTATATTCTTATATATAGGAGGCAGTATTATAGTAGTTATATTCTTGTATATAGGAGCAGTATTATAGTAGTTATATTCTTGTATATAGGAGCAGTATTCTAGTAGTTATATTCTTGTATATAGGAGCAGTATTATAGTAGTTATATTCTTGTATATAGGAGGCAGTATTATAGTAGTTATATTCTTGTATATAGGAGCAGTATTATAGTAGTTATATTCTTGTATATAGGAGCAGTATTATAGTAGTTATATTCTTGTATATAGGAGACAGTATTATAGTAGTTAGTCATGTACATAGGAGACTTATTGTATTTATGGGGCAGTAGAACACAGCATTGATTTGGATGAGTATACCAGTTATATCAGGGTTAACAGATGAGTCTTGGTACAAGCCTTACATGTTTGGGACCAGCACAGTCATTAATCACAGTATGTAGTCATCGGCCAAATATCAGTGTGACTGCACCCCCACAAGGTATGAATCATGAGCCGCTGGAGACACAATTATCCTTGTAAAGATGTAATAATGATGCAAATCAAAGAATTGTTACAAAATATATTTGTATTGAAAACATTGTAACAAGAAAGATCCATATAAAAATGAAGAAATGTGGACTGAATCAGTATCTGACCTAGTGGGGATGGGATTGTTCCTGAGATAGATTGACGGCAGGGAAAGGATTGTCCCCAGGACAGATAGGATGGGATGGTCACAGGGACAGATAGACAAATGTTAGGGATGGGATTGTCACAGGGACAGATAGACAGATGGTAGGGATGGGATTGTCGGAGGGACAGATGAATGTTAGGGATGGGATTGTCACAGTGACAGACAAATGGTAGGGATGGGATTGTCACAGTGACAGACAAATGGTAGGGATGGGATTGTCACAGGGACAGATGAATGTTAGGGATGAGATTTTCACAGGGACAGATGAATGTTAGGGATGGGATTGTCACAGGGACAGATAGACAAATGTTAGGGATGGGATTGTCACAGGGACAGATAGACGAATGTTAGGGATGGGATTGTCACAGGGACAGATAGACAAATGTTAGGGATTGGATTGTCACAGGGACAGATAGACCGATGGTAGGGATGGGATTGTCACAGGGACAGATAGACAAATGTTAGGGATGGGATTGTCACAGGGACAGATAGACAAATGTTAGGGATTGGATTGTCACAGGGACAGATAGACCGATGGTAGGGATGGGATTGTCACAGGGACAGATAGACAAATGTTAGGGATGGGATTGTCACAGGGACAGATAGACGGATGGTAGGGATGGGATTGTCACAGGGAGAGATGAATGTTAGGGATGGGATTGTCACAGGGACAGATAGACGAATGTTAGGGATGGGATTGTCACAGGGACAGATAGACGAATGTTAGGGATGGGATTGTCACAGGGACAGATAGACAAATGGTAGGGTTGGGATTGTCACAGGGACAGGAATGTTTGGGATGGAATTGTCACAGGGACAGAGACGGATGGCATAGATGGGGTTGTCACAGGGACAGATAGACAAACGGTAGGGATGGGATTGTCACAAGGACAGATAGACGGATGGTAGGGATGGAATTGTCTACACTTAGTGATGTGGGTGGTTTCTACGATGGATTGTAGAGCTCAGACGACTTTGTATGTTTAAATATTGCTCCAGTAAGAGATTGGACCTGAATCCCTCATATTAATCCCTTCACACACTACCACAATCTTTCTAATTTTAAAGAGATTTAACCATTCAGAAGGGAATTTTCTGACTTTGTAGTAGTAATAATAATATAATAATGCTATGCCCAAGACTTTGTGGGTCCCATATAGTACAATAGCTCGTAGGTTAGATGGCTCAGCCTCATCACTGATTCCACACACCTATGACGGAAACAATGCACTGAGGGCACGTACACCAATGTGATTACATTCCCGGAAAGGAAGGAACCTGGGAACAAAAGCAATAAGTGTCTTCCAGTTACTCCTGCCCTTTTGTCATTGGCATGGTAAACATTTCTTGACCGCACACAAAATGTGTGTTTCCATTTATGTCACCCGGACTGCCTTGTGTCTGATATGAATGGACATGGAGGTGACTTGAGTGACGGCTGCAGTTAATCATCCCTTCTCGCCTTACAAACCTCGTCCTTGGGGAGGTCAGAGCAAAGCCTGATATGACCAGGCTCTAAAATTGTTATTTACAGAGCATTGGCCCCGAGCTGTGACGTGATCCGGCTGTAATTACTTCTTGGGAATAACGCTTACTTCTCATATCTTCAAGTAGGATAGATTGTCCATGGAACGTATGGTAGATATGGGATTCTCCCATATGGATGGTGTTTATTGGGTTATCCCGGGAATGAATGGTGATTATTGTGTTGTCCCGGGATGGAAAAAACGGTTTGTGAACAGTGAGTATGAAATTGTCCCTGTAACTGATGGTGGTTATAGACTCGTTCCAGGATGGATGATGTTGCATATGGCATTGTCCCCAAAAAGAATGGTTATGAGATTGTCCCTGAGATGGTGGTGGTTATAGAAATCTCCTAGGACTAATTTAATTGTCTTGGAACATATGGTATTTATGGAATTGTCCCAGGAAGGATGATGGTTATTGGGTTGTCCTAGGATGGATATAACTTTTCTTGAACAGATAGTGGTTATGGGCTTGTCCCCAGAACGGATGGTTATTTGTCCCTTGGATGAGTTTTGGCAATGTATTCCTTATGAAATGGATGCTGGTGCTGGATTGCCCTTGGAATAGGCGTTGTGGATAGATTGTGGTTATTGAGCTACCCTGGGCTGAATAGTTTAGTTGGGTTGTTATTCTGAAGATGTTGGAGATGGTGGGGATGAATTATTCCTGGGACGAATGATGGAGATATTGCCCCGGAATGCAAGGTGGCGATGGCATTTCACTTGGAGGTATGATGGTTATGAAAGTGTCCTGGTATTAATAATGGAGATGGATTGACCCCGAACAAATGGTGGACATGCGTATTCCCCAGATTGGATGATGGTATTGGGACTTTCCTGGGATGGACAATGGTTATAGGATTGTCCCAGGATGGATGGGGGTTATATGGTTCCCAGAAGGAATGGCGGAGATGGATTGTCCCAGAAGGAATGGCGGAGATGGATTGTCCCAGGTAGGAGGAATGGCGGAGATGGATTGTTCCAGAAGGAATGGCAAAGATGGATTGTCCCAGGAGGAGTGGCGGAGATGGATTGTCCCAGTAGGAATGGCGGAGATGGGTTGTCCCAGGAGGAACGGAGGAGATGGGTTGTCCCAGAAGGAATGGCGGTGATGGATTGTCCCAGGAGGAATGGCGGAGATGGGTTGTCCCAGGAGGAATGGCGGAGATGGGTTGTCCCAGGAGGAATGGCGGAGATGGGTTGTCCCAGGAGGAATGGCGGAGATGGGTTGTCCCAGGAGGAATGGCGGTGATGGATTGTCCCAGAAGGAATGGCGGAGAAGGATTGTCCCAGGAGGAATGGCGGAGATGGATTTTCCCAGGAGGAATTGCGAAGATGGGTTGTCCCAGGAGGAATGGCGGAGATGGGTTGTCCCAGGAGGAATGGCGGAGATGGGTTGTCCCAGGAGGAATGGCGGAGATGGGTTGTCCCAGGAGGAATGGCTGAGATGGATTGTCCCAGGAGGAATGGCGGAGATGGGTTGTCCCAGAAGGAATGGCGGTGATGGATTGTCCCAGGAGGAATGGCGGAGATGGGTTGTCCCAGGAGGAATGGCGGAGATGGGTTGTCCCAGAAGGAATGGCGGTGATGGATTGTCCCAGGAGGAATGGCGGAGATGGGTTGTCCCAGGAGGAATGGCGGAGATGGGTTGTCCCAGGAGGAATGGCGGAGATGGGTTGTCCCAGGAGGAATGGCGGAGATGGGTTGTCCCAGAAGGAATGGCGGTGATGGATTGTCCCAGAAGGAATGGCGGAGATGGATTGTCCCAGAAGGAATGGCGGAGATGGATTGTCCCAGAAGGAATGGCGGAGATGGATTGTCCCAGAAGGAATGGCGGAGATGGATTGTCCCAGAAGGAATGGCGGAGATGGATTGTCCCAGAAGGAATGGCGGAGATGGATTGTCCCAGAAGGAATGGCGGAGATGGATTGTCCCAGAAGGAATGGCAGCGATGGATTATCCTGAGGTTGGATGATGGTGTTAGGGTTTTCCTTGGATGGGTGGTGGTTATGGAATTGATCCAAAGATTGATGGAGGGAATGGGATAACTCTAAATTGTTGCTCTCACAGATTGTGGCTATGGGATCGTCCCGGGATGTATCATCGGAATAAAAGCTTTTGACTATGTATCTGTAAAAAAAAAAAAAAAAAAAACACGGTAACGTTAAAAAGCCCCAAAGTTCTGCGAGGACTGAAGTAAATGTTAATCTCACAATAGATCAGTTTCTCCTCTTCTCTGATATATAGGTGTATTCTACCGGCACAAGCGCTCTGGGTCGGTCACATCTGGTGAATTATTATTGCTGCTCCTTTGGCCTCTTTGACCCTTCGACTACACAGGGAATTCTTTAGTTACGAAAAATCACGTTCCTAAAATCTCTGGTGACGAACCGCACTAGAAATGTAATTATAGCCTGTGGTGAACCGAGGAATCTGCTCGACTTGTCAGCAACGTTTTTTGCTTTCCTGCGCATTGATTGGTCTACGATTAATAGATTCCTTACTATTATGGTTTGGTATACGTGACCAGTGTGTTTGTATCCAACAAACAAGGTGGGGTGGTTTGGGCAGTTGTCTCCAAACTGTGGCCCTCAAGATGTTGCAAAACTACAACTCCTAGCATGCCCGGACAGCCGTTGGCTGTCCGGGCATGCTAGGAGTTGTAGTTTAGCAAAAGGGCTGCAGTTTGTAGACCACTGGTCTGGAGGACCTGATCTCCCTTGTACTACACAGACAGCCCATTGATCTCTATAGAAATTGTGTAGTTCTCCTTTTCTCCTTCGGGGTTGCTGTGCTTGGTACTGGCTACACATTTTATCAGAAAGTCAGGAGCAAAGAGAGTCTCTCCTTCTGGAGGACCTGTCCTGTTCTGTGTTACGCTGACAGCCCATTGGTTTCTATAGGAATTGTGTAGTTCTCCATTTCTCCTCTGGGGTTGCTGTACAGGTTACCTTCTATACACATAAGGGGAGATTTATCAAAAAACCTGTCCAGAGGAAAAGTTGCTGAGTTGCCCATAGCAACCAATCAGATCGCTTCTTTCATTTCTCAGAGGCCTTTTTCAAAAATGAAAAAAGCGATCTGATTGGTTGTTATGGGCAACTCGGCAACTTTTCCTCTGGACAGGTTTAGGCTGCATTCACATCTCGTTTTTGCAATACGGGTCACGTATCCCGTTTCTGTACAAAAAAAAAACATATGTGTCCAAACCGGATCGAAACGTATGCAACCGTATATGCCTCCTTACATTTTTAAACCGTGTACGGTTTGAAAACGGATGTCTGTTTGCATGTTTTAATACGTTTTCCTTGAAAAAAAAAAACGGATACGGTTTTATGTTTGTCAACACTTTAAATAAAGTTCTTTTTTTTTTTTATTGAATTTCCCCCCCCCCCCCCAAAAAAAAATAAATAAATAAATAAACAGTATTGTGCAAACCGGATGTAACCGTACGCACATACGGTTACCATAGAACTCCATTTTAAAATAACCGTATACAGGTTGGATATGGTTTTTCAACCGGACTTCAAACCGTCGTAGACAACGGTTTTGTGTGCGGAAAAAACCGCATACAACCGTAAATGAAGCAAAACGTATGCAACCGGATGCTATGGTTGTCAATGTAAGGTCTATGCATACGGTTTGGAATACGGTTCAATGCATTATTTTTTTGCGGAAACTGGATACGGCAACCGTATTGCAAAAACAAGATATGAATGCAGCCTTAGATAAGTCTCCTACTTACCGTATATACTCGAGTATAAGCCGACCAGAGTATAAGCCGAGACCCCTAATTTCAACCCAAAATCCCAGGAAAAGTTATTGACTCGAGTATAAGCCTAGGGTGGGAAATACCTCATCCCCCCCTGTCATCATCCAGACCCGTCATTAACATCCTCATCATCATCCCCTTGTCATCATCCCACACATCCCCCCTTCATCATCCCCTTATCATCCCGCACATCCCCCCCTTCATCATCCCCTTATCATCCCACACATCCCCCCCTTCATCATCCCCTTGTAATCATCCCACACCCCCCCCCCTTCATCATCCCCACCCCCCTTCATCATCCCCACACCCCCCCCCCTTCATCATCCTCTTCTCATCATTCGCCCTCAGTGGTCTTCAACCTGCGGACCTCCAGAGGTTTCAAAACTACAACTCCCAGCAAGCCCGGGCAGCCATCGGCTGTCCGGGCTTGCTGGGAGTTGTAGTTTTGAAACCTCCGGAGGTCCGCAGGTTGAAGACCACTGCGGCCTTCAACATCATCCAGCCCCCTCTCACCCCCTTTAGTTCTGAGTACTCACCTCCGCTCGGTGCTGGTCCGGTGCTGCAGGACTGTCCGGAGAGGAGGTGGTCCGGTGAGGAGGTGGTCCGGGCTGCTATCTTCACCGGGGGCGCCTCTTCTCCGCGCTTCCGGCCCGGAATAGAGGCGTTGCCTTGACAATGACGCAGAAGTACGTTGGCAATGAACGCACCTCTGCGTCGTTGTCACGGCAACGTGACTATTCTGAGGCCGGGCCCGAAGTGCTTAGAAGAGGCCTCCCCGGTGAAGATAGCAGCCCGGAACCACTATCCCACCGGACCACCTCCTCACCGGACAGCCCTGCAGGACCGGACCAGCGCCGAGCGGAGGTGAGTAGTGTACAGAACTAAAGGGGGGTGAGAGGGGGCTGGATGATGTTGAAGGCCGCAGTGGTCTTCAACCTGCGGACCTCCGGAAGTTTCAAAACTACAACTCCCAGCAAGCCCGGACAGCCGATGGCTGCCCGGGCTTGCTGGGAGATGTAGTTTTGAAACCTCTGGAGGTCCGCAGGTTGAAGACCACTGCGGGTGGGGGAGTTCACTCGAGTATAAGCCGAGGGGGGTGTTTTCAGCACGAAAAATCGTGCTGAAAAACTCGGCTTATACTCGAGTATATACGGTACCTATTAAAAAAAGAACTGGGACAGTAAAGAGGGAGGGTTTCTCACTCTGGAGGACCTGTCTTGTTCTGCACAAGACTAATAGCCCATTGATTTCTGTAGATCGTGTAGTTCTCCTTATCTCCTCTAGGGTTGCTGCATGGGGTACTGTCTATTCACTTACCTATCGGAAAGAACTGAGACAAGGCAGTAAAGATAAAAACAAGCAATCTCCAGGTAGCAGAGCGGGATCAATGGAAGCGCTTAGACCAGATGAGAAGTTAAAAGGATTTATTTCCCATAATGCAACGCGTTTCACGGTCACCCGCTTCCTCAGGCATCATGCCTGAGGAAGCAGGTGACCGTGAAACGCGTTGCATTATGGGAAATAAATCCTTTTAACTTCTCATCTGGTCTCAGCGCTTCCATTGATCCCGCTCTGCTACCTGGAGATTGCTTGTTTTTATTGTGATTCTATTTCAGCGGGACGAAGCTGCAGAGACCCTTTTGATGATTCGCCCTGTTCCATTGTTGTACTTGGTTGGAGTACAACTTCATGTGGTAAGCGCAATTCACACTTAGCGTTACCAACTCACCTTTGGCGTTAAACTACGGAGTGCATCCGTTTGTGCTTTAAGGCAGTAAAGAGGGTCTTCCCTTCGCGAGGACCTGTCTTGTTCTGCATTACACGGACAGCCCATTAATTTCTATATAAGGCTGCATTCACATCTCGTTTTTGCAATACGTTTTCCGTATCCGGTTTCAGTGTAAAAACCGTAAGGAACCGTATTTTACAACCGTATGTATAGACATGTCATTAAAAACCATATGCCAAACGGTTGTGTACGTTTTGCACCATTTGCTGTTTAAAATTTTTCCCCGTACTACGGTTTTATGTCCAAGTGAAAAACTGGATACAACTTGATACGTTTAAAAAAAAAAAAATGTTGGTCAATGAGAACCGTATGTGCGTACGATCCCATCCGGTTTGCACAATATGGTTTTGCAGTTTGCACATGCGCAGTGCACTCCGAAAGTTCTTCCCACAAATAGAACAAGAAGAACTTTATTTGATTAAGGACAAATGTAAAACAGTATCCGTTTTTTCTTCTTCAAAAAACGCGTTCAACCGTTTTCAAGTATTATAAAGTTGTATACAGTTCGGTCCGGTTTTGAGACATACACTTTTTTATTTAAAAAAAAAAAAAAACTGATACGGAAACCGTATTGCAAAAACGGGATGTGAATGCAGCTTAAATTGTGTAGTTCTCTATTGTTCCTCTGGGGTTGCTGCACAGGGTACTGTGTATGCATTTAAGGGGGTACTCCACCCCTAGACATCTTATTCCCTGTCCAAAGGACCCCAACGATCTCCATGCTGCACCAGGCGTTTTAGAGTAGTGGTCCCCAAATTTTGGCCCTCCAGATGTTGCAAAACTACAATTCCCAGCATGCCTGGACAGCCGTTGGCTGTCCAGGCATGCTGGGAGTTGTAGTCTTGCAACATCTGGAGGGCCGCAGTTTGGGGACCATTGGTTTAGAGCGTCTGGTTCAGCAACTGGAAGCTCATGATATGACGGCCGTCACGCCCCCTCCCATAGACTTGCATTGAGGGGGTGTGGCAGGGAAGTCACAAGCCTCCGCCCCGCATCACCAGTCATCCGGCATGGAGTGAAGTTCGCTCTGTGCACCGGATGTCTGGGGTGCCGCGGCAGAGATCATGGGGGTCCCCAGCGTTGGGACCCCCGCGATAAGACATCTTATCCCCTATCCTTTTGATAGGGAATAAGCTGTCTAGGGGCAGAGTACCCCTTTAACTATCATTAAGAACTCACACAGGCAGCAAACAGAGTCTCTCTCTCTCTGGAGGACCTGTCCTGTTTTGCAGAAGGCCACATGTTCACACTGCCATTAAATGTGCTGATTGTCCTCCCGGAAAACATGGAGGACATTCAGCACATTTGCTTGTTTCTGCGGCACTAGGACCGCTCAGAAATGCACCTTTCCCATAGACTGCAATGTATTTCCGAGTGGAATCTGACAAAAAAAATAAATTAACAGTTCAATGTTTCTGCGGACACCGGAATTGGGACGTGGGACTGCAGCAGGATATTCCCGCCATGTTCTGCTGGTGAATTCCACTTTGTGAAAATAGCCTCAAGGCCGAGTTTACACTATGGATTTTCCGACCAGAATTCTGCGGCATGAAGGTTAACAGGAACGCCGAATTACAGATGATTGTTTGAGATTAGGGAAGAGGGGGTCAAAGTAGTAGAACACCCTGTTGTATATCTGGATATTCTTGGAGGCCTTACCGACACAGAGACCTTTAAAGAATACCTCTCATTAACTTGGTAAATGTTATACTCCTCCCAGGTCACTGCCCCCATCATGATAATCCACCCCCTGCCTTTATTTTTATAATTTTTTAGTTTTCTACCTTGATATTGCTCTGTATTTTCTGCTCAGTCTCACAGATTCACAGACTGGGAAGGGGCGTTCCCCAGCAGGCGTGACATCATCTGAAGCCATACAGGGGAGAACTTCCTCCCTCACTCTGCTACACACAAAGCAGTTGTGTGAGATGAGCTATGATTGGCT
The DNA here is from genome assembly GCF_029499605.1 of Hyla sarda. Lineage (NCBI taxonomy): Eukaryota > Metazoa > Chordata > Amphibia > Anura > Hylidae > Hyla > Hyla sarda. Next base: position 376,920,041 of record NC_079193.1, on the reverse strand, counting down.
AAGGCTGCACCCACACCCCTCAGCACTCCAGACTGCATTTCCTGATTTTGGACTTCTGACAGGTCGACAGGATTCCAAAGTCTGTGCAAGAGATGGGGGAGGGAAAGAAATGTGCTCTGGACAAGTAGGAAGACACCTAGTGGCAGCTTTTTTTAAACACAAATAAAACATAGAAAACATAATTTTTTTTAAACAAAGTATATTAGAAAGATTTTTATTTATTTACCATAATGAGTGCAATAGCAGAAATTAGCTTTATTGAGTGCCCATTTAAATAATGTTTGGTATAACATGATGTCACAGTAGAACCTTGTAGACACCGGTCTTCTGACCGCCCCCCCCCCCCATGGTACTGCCCCCCCCCCCATAGTACTGACCCCACATCCCCCCCCCATAGTACTGACCCCCCCATAGTACTGACCCCCCCATAGTACTGATTCCCCCCCCATAGTACTGATTCCCCCCCCATAGTACTGATTCCCCCCCCATAGTACTGATTCCCCCCCCATAGTACTGATTCCCCCCCATAGTACTGATTCCCCCCCATAGTACTGATTCCCCCCCCATAGTACTGATTCCCCCCCCATAGTACTGATTCCCCCCCATAGTACTGATTCCCCCCCATAGTACTGATTCCCCCCCATAGTACTGATTCCCCCCATAGTACTGATTCCCCCCCATAGTACTGATTCCCCCCCATAGTACTGATTCCCCCCCATAATACTGATTCCCCCCCATAGTACTGATTCCCCCCCATAGTACTGATTCCCCCCCATAGTACTGATCCCCCCCCATAGTACTGATTCCCCCCCCCCCATAGTACTGATTTCCCCCCCCCCATAGTACTGATTCCCCCCCCCCCCATAGTACTGATTTCCCCCCCCCATAATACTGATTCCCCCCCATAGTACTGATTCCCCCATAGTACTGATTCCCCCCCCCCATAGTACTGATTCCCCCCCCCCATAGTACTGATTTCCCCCCCCCCATAGTACTGATTTCCCCCCCCCCCATAGTACTGATTTCCCCCCCATAGTACTGATTTCCCCCTCATAGTACTGATTCCCCCATAGTACTGATTCCCCCATAGTACTGATTCCCCCATAGTACTGATTCCCCCATAGTACTGATTCCCCCATAGTACTGATTCCCCCATAGTACTGATTCCCCCCCCCCCATAGTACTGATTCCCCCCCCCATAGTACTGATTCCCCCCCCCATAGTACTGATTCCCCCCCCCCCCCATAGTACTGATTCCCCCCCCCATAGTACTGATTCCCCCCCCATAGTACTGATTCCCCCCCATAGTACTGATTCCCCCCCATAGTACTGATTCCCCCCCCATAGTACTGATTCCCCCCCCCATAGTACTGATCCCCCCCATAGTACTGATTCCACCCCATAGTACTGATCCCCCCCCATAGTACTGATTTCCCCCCCATAGTACTGATTTCCCCCCCATAGTACTGATTCCCCCCCATAGTACTGATTTCCCCCCCATAGTACTGATTTCCCCCCCCCCCCCATAGTACTGATTTCCCCCCCATAGTACTGATTTCCCCCCATAGTACTGATTTCCCCCCCATAATACTGATTCCCCCCCCCATAGTACTGATTCCCCCATAGTACTGATTCCCCCATAGTACTGATTCCCCCATAGTACTGATTCCCCCATAGTACTGATTCCCCCATAGTACTGATTCCCCCATAGTACTGATTCCCCCCCCCCATAGTACTGATTCCCCCCCCCCATAGTACTGATTCCCCCCCCCATAGTACTGATTCCCCCCCCCATAGTACTGATTCCCCCCCCCATAGTACTGATCCCCCCCCCATAGTACTGATCCCCCCCCATAGTACTGATTCCCCCCCACAGTACTGATTCCCCCCCACAGTACTGATTCCCCCCCACAGTACTGATTCCCCCCCACAGTACTGATTCCCCCCCACAGTACTGATTCCCCCCCCACAGTACTGATTCCCCCCCCACAGTACTGATTCCCCCCCACAGTACTGATTCCCCCCCACAGTACTGATTCCCCCCCATAGTACTGATTCCCCCCCATAGTACTGATTCCCCCCCATAGTACTGATTCCCCCCCATAGTACTGACCCCCCCCCATAGTACTGATCCCCCCCATAGTACTGATTCCCCCCCATAGTACTGATTCCCCCCCATAGTACTGACTCCCCCCCATAGTACTGACCCCCCCCCATAGTACTGACCCCCCCCATAGTACTGATCCCCCCATAGTACTGATCCCCCCATAGTACTGATCCCCCCCATAGTACTGACCACCCCCCAATAGTACAGCTGGTGGCATAGAGAAAACGTGACTAAAAATAAGCCTGTATTATAAATAATGTGGCCTTTGTAAAGGGAAAGGTTCAGCGCGGGCCCCTGTCACCTCTGCCATTACACGGAGGCCTCACACAATGGTGTCGGGTGCCCTTCCCATTCATTACCAGCTCCTGGACACGGGGGTGAGGGCAGCCGGCTCTGTAATGAGGGACCTGAATCATTGACTGACAGATTAAAGATGGATTTCTGAAAGCGGCTATGAATCACAAATGAATGTATTCTGACCTAGTGCAGTCAGGCCGCAAATATCCCAGGGACCCGCGAAGAACGGACGCAGAGCGCGCATTTATTTATACAGAACAGTGCGCACAGATACATACGGAGCCAGAGAGGGGTCTCCACTGCTGACTCTACCTCGTGTCAGTAGGTTCTCCATACAAATAAGATGATCAAATAGTGTCCTGACAGCGAGTGATCCCTACAGCGCCACCATGAGGGGGGAAGAAGGATTACACCGGCCTTCTTAAAATCATTGTGTGTGTGTATGTATATATATATATATATATATATATATGTGTGTGTGTGTGTATGTATATGTATGTGTATGTATATATATGTGTATGTATATATATATGTGTATGTATGTGTATATATATATATATATATATATATATATATATATACACATATATACATACATACATACATATATACACACACACACATACCAGTGTTTCCCAACCAGGGTGCCTCCAGCTGTTGCGTGTGTGTGTGTGTTGTGTGTGTGTGTGTATATATATATATATATATATATATATATATATATATATATATATATATATATATATATATATATATATTTTGTTGTGTGTATATGTATATTCAAAAATATATAGACACACATACATATGCATACATATACCAGTGTTTCCCAACCAGGGTGCCTCCAGCTGTTGCAAAACTACATCTCCCAGCATGCCCGGACATCCTTTGGGAGCTGTAGTTTTGCAACAGCTGGAGGCACCCTGGTTGGGAATCACTGGTATATGTATATAAATACTATATCTCAACATTAAATTGCAATACCAAGAAGGGAAAAATGTGAAATTATGGGAATCACAGGATGTTTAGATATGTTATTAATGTGCAAATAGTGAAAAAAATAAAGAAATTATACAAAAAATTCTAAATATGAATTTATTTGCTATAGAGCATGAGCACTAGGTGCACTTACATGCCTTGATCCACTATCAGTGAGGATATTAGTGGTTGTCTGAGGATTGTTCTGCCACGCTGAATGCACCCGGGCATCTAGGATCCGCTGCACAGTCACTGACCAATGGCGTCCCAGATGTGCTCGATGGGAGACAAGTCGGTAGACGCTGCAGGCCGTGCTATCACGTTTAGACTACACAGGTTTCTCACAGCATCGGGATCAATATGCAACCTGGCAACATTGTGTGGAAAAATATCTTATGGGACACTTTTTTTTAGATCAGTGGTCTGAAACTGTGGCCCTCCAGATGTTGCAAAACAACTCCCAGGATGCCCGGACAGCCGTTGACCCCTGCACGATCAGACACTGATTCTCTATCCCATAGTTATTTATCACTAGTGAGGAGCGGCATAGGCCATGTATGTGTGGACAAATATTCATCCTTGGTTCGCAAATTTCGCATATTCATTTCTTTCTTTTCGTGCAGAATTTGTAATGAAATTCACAAAATGCGAATGCGCGATTATATCTTTCAACTAACTACTTTCCTATTGGTTGCTAGGGATGTTGCTAACCTCTGACAACTGTATTTGCATCCATCTCATTGGCCCACAAGCTAAAAGAAGGGAGGGGTCAGTGTCCTCTGGTAGTGCCGATATTCGCAAATATTTGCATATACAGTGACCCCCCTCCGACCTACGATGGCCCCGACATACGATCATTTCAGCATACGATCACTCTCAGAGGCCATCGCATGGTGAAGGCAGCATCAACATACGATGCTTCTGTATGTCGGGGCCATCGCATAAACGGCTATCCTCCAGCGCAGACTGCTTCAGCTGCCACCGGATAGCCGTTTACGGTGCCCCGTGTGGTCCACTGACGATCACTTACCTGTCCTCGGGGCTCCGGCGCGTCCTCTTCGGGATCCCCTGCATCGTCGGCGCTCTCCATCGTCGTCATCACGTCGCTGCGCACGCCGTCCCGTCATCCAATAGGAGCGGCGTGCGTAGCGACGTGATGGCGGCGATGGAGAGCGAGGATGGTGGGGAAGCAGAGGCCTTGCCGGAGCATCAGGGACACCCCGGGGACGCGGCGACAGCGATGGACGGCGACATCCAGGGCAGTGGTGACGAGCGGTGACGGTCCGGAGCGGCGGGGACAGGTGAGTATAACCTCCAATACCAGTGGTCTTCAACCTGCGGACCTCAAAATGTTGCAAAACTACAACTCCCAGCATGCCCGGACAGCCGTTGGCTGGGTGTTGTAGTTTTTCAATATCTGGAGGTCCGCAGGTTGTAGACCACTGTCCTATACTTAACATTGCACGGATCCCTCAACATACGATGGTTTCAACATACAATGGTCCGTTTGGAACGGATTACCATCGTATGTTGAGGGACCACTGTACTAAATATTTGCGCTCCACGCCGACTCACACAGTAAATAATATTGGAGCCTTCTTTGGGGGAGGGATGAGAAGGTAAAATATACGGCTTGTACATTGAACTGCTGGATGCAGTAAGCTCCTCAGCTCCCCCTAGTGGTGGCTGCAGTCAGACATAAAGTTATCATGGAATTATGTGATTATGTAGAGAATTTGGCTCACTCGATCGGGAAAATGGAGGCTTGACCATTATAGAGATTTAAAGGGGTACTCAAGTGGAAAACTAATTTTTTTAAAGTCAACTGGCGCCACAAAGTTAAATAGATTTGTAAATTACTTCTATATAAAAATCTTAAAGGGATGCTCCGGTGGAAAACATGTGTTTTTTTTTTGTTTTTTTTTGTTTGGTTTTGTTTTTTAAATCAACTGGTGCCAGAACATTAAACAGATTTGTAAATTACTTCTATTTAAGAATCTTAAAGGGGTTATCCAGGAAAAAACTTTGTTTTTATGTATATCAACTGACTCAAGAAAGTTAAACAGATTTATAAATTACTTCTATTAAAAAATCTTAATCCTTTCAGTACTTATGAGCTTCTGAAGTTGAGTTGTTCTTTTCTGTCTAAGTGCTCTCTAATGACACGTGTCTCCGGAACCGCCCAGTTTAGAAACAAATCCCCTTAGCAAACCTCTTCTAAACTGGGCGTTTCCCGAGACACGTGTCATCAGAGAGCACTTAGACAGAAAAAAACAACCTTAACTTCAGCAGCTCATAAATACTGAAAGGATTAAGATTTTTTTTTAATTTACAAAGTAATTTACAAATCTGTTTAACTTTCTGGAGCCAGTTGATATATAAAAAAAAGTTTTTTTCCTGGATAACCCCCTTAACCCTTCCAGTACTTATCAGCTGCTGTATGCTCCACAGGAAGTTGTGTAATCCATTCTATCTGACCACAGTGCTCTCTGCTGACACCTCTGTCCATGTCCAGAACTGTGCAGAGCAGGAGAGGTTTGCTATGGGGATTTTCTCCTGCTCTGGACAGTTCCTGACTTGGACAGAGGTGTCAGCAGAGAGCACTGTGGTCAGACAGTAAAAAAAAAAAAATCAAAAGAAAAGAACTTCCTCTGGAGCGTACAGCAGCTGATAAGTACTGGAAGAATTAAGATTTTTAAATTGAAGTAATTTACAATTATTTCTACTTTCTGGCACCAGTTGATTAAAAAAAAAATTGCTTACCACCAGAGTACTCCTTTAATCCTACCATTACTTATCAGCTGCTGTATGCTCCAAAGGATGTTGTATTTCTTTTTGAAATTCTTTCCAGTCTGACCACAGTGCTCTCTGCTGACACCTCTGTCCCTGTCAGGAACTGTCCAGAGCAGGAGAGGTTTGCTTTGGGGATTTGCTCCTACTCTGGACAGTTCCAGGTGTCAGCAGAGAGCACTGTGGTCAGACTGGAAAGAACTACACAACTTCCTGTGGAGCATACAGCAGCTGATCAGTACTGGAAGGATTAAGATTTTTAAATAGAAGTAATTTACAAATCTGTTTAACTTTGTGGTGCAAGTTGACTTTAATTTCCCCCCCCCCCCATCGGAGTACCCCTTTCATATTAAGAGATTAGCACGGAATTAGACATCTGCCGATGATGGAGATTCACAGGTTTTCTTCTATACAGTAGACGTGCGGTGCTGGTTGTACCTCTCCCAATCTCCTTTGTATCTCCACGCTCTGCTCCTCGCAGCAAACCACGATTTTCTGACCCCCCCCCCCCCCCTCCCCCGTCCTCATCCACGTCTCAGAATAGCATCTTCACTTCCAAAGTTTTGCTGTCCATTTTGGTAAGTGCTCCTGAAATAAATAAAAAAGTTTTCATGCTTTCCCTCTCCAGCTCCTCCGCCAGAGGAATGATAAAGGCAAATAAAACCTGACATTTAGTTTTACATTTTCAGCCGAGCGGTTTGTGCAAGAGGACAGGAATAGAAGCAGAGTGTGCAGCACGGCGACATGGAGATGCGCTGCTATTCGGATGACAAGGAGCATGCTTTATTTACCAGGCCCTACAGGAAACCCACACAGAACCTTCACTAATGGCCCCGCCGCTCTGAGCTGCATCAGGTTTAATGGCTTTTTTTCAGGACCTAACACAGTGTTTCCTAAACCAGTGTGCCTCCAGCTGTTGCAAAACTACAACTCCCAGCATGCCCGGACAGCCAACGGCTGTCCGGGCATGCTGGGAGTTGTAGTTTTGCATCAGCTGGGGACACATTGGTTGGAAAACACTAACCTGTAAAAAGCCAACAGTGGGTTCCGACATACAACCCCCCCCCCCCCCCCTCACCCCCAATGAGCCTAAAGGGGTACTCCAGTGGAAAACATTATTTTTTTTTTTTAAATCATCTGGTGTCATATGTGTCTGTCTCGTGTCTGTCTCGTGTCTGTCTCGTGTCTGTCTCGTGTCTGTCTCGTCTCTGTCTCGTCTCTGTCTCGTCTCTGTCTCGTCTCTGTCTCGTCTCTGTCTCGTCTCTGTCTCGTCTCTGTCTCGTCTCTGTCTCGTCTCTGTCTCGTCTCTGTCTCGTCTCTGTCTCGTCTCTGTCTCGTCTCTGTCTCGTCTCTGTCTCGTCTCTGTCTCGTCTCTGTCTCGTCTCTGTCTCGTCTCTGTCGCGTCTCTGTCGCGTCTCTGTCGCGTCTCTGTCTCGTCTCTGTCTCGTCTCTGTCGCGTCTCTGTCGCGTCTCTGTCGCGTCTCTGTCGCGTCTCTGTCGCGTCTCTGTCTCGTCTCTGTCTCGTCTCTGTCTCTGTCGCGTCTCTGTCGCGTCTCTGTCGCGTCCCCCCTGTTGCGTCCCCCTGTCATCCTTGTTTGGTATCTACTTGAATTGGACTGAGCTGTAATTCCAGACACAGCCATGGGCAGGAGTGACGCTGTTTCTGCTTACCCAAATAATCCTTATCATAGATAACTTTTCAGAATGTGGAAAACATTTATTTTTTATTTTTTTATAATCAACTGGTGCCAGAAAGTTAAACAGAGCAGGACAGGTTTGCTATGGGGATTTGCTTCTCCTCTGGACAGTTCCTAAAATTGACGGAAGAGTCAGCAGAGAGCACTGTGGTCAGGCAGAAAGGAAATTCAAAAAGAAAAGAACATCCTGTGGAGCATACACAAGCTGATAAGTACTGGAAGGATTAAGATTTTTAAATAGAAGTAATTTACAAATCTGTTTAACTTTCTGGAACCAGTTGATTTAGATTTTTTTTTTCCAGTGGAGTACCCCTTTAAAGAAGTTGTTACAGGTCTGTGAGAGACAGAAATCTTGCTTGTTTGTAGGGGACCAAATATTTATTTTTCCACCATAATTTGCAAATAAATTATTTATAAAATCAGACAATGATTTTGTGATTTTATGGATTTTTTTCTCATTCTGTCTCATAGTTGAGGTTATAACCTATGATGATAATTACAGCCTCGTCTTTATAAGGGTGAGAACTTGCGCAATTGGTGGCTGACTAAATACTTTTTGCCCCACTGTATCTATGTCGTATCTATGTATGTCATATGTGTCGGTCTCGTCCTCGGTCTCGTCCTTGGGCTCGGTCTTGTCTCTGTCTTAAACATATATTTTTACAGGTCTCTCTTTTCCGGTGGCTTTGTTTAGTATCTACTTGAATTGGACTGAGCTGTAATTCCAGACACAGCCATGGGCAGGAGTGGCGCTGTTTCTGTTTTCCCAAATAATCCTTATCATAGATAACTTTTCAGATCTGCCCTGCATCCTCCTTGGGGAATCTTCTGCCTGGGTTTCCTGTAGGATTGGTCAATCTGTATGTTTTCTTAGTTTGCTGGTAATTAATCTATAAAATGCGCAGCTCATGGGTCCGCCGCCTGTCACTGAGCCGCTCAGCTGCTGCGCCTGCGCCCACGTCGCTCCGGCAGAGAAATGCAATTACATCTATATACTTCTGGCTTAAATGATAAAGTGCCTCTTAAAATGCCATCCACCGGATTAGCGGCCTCAACCTAACATATTGTGTGTGAGTTCACAATAAAACGCGATTTCACCTTCCAAAAAGATTTAGGTGTCCCCTGTCTTGCCGTCTCCTGGGCTGCGGGAGCCTTCTCTGCGTGATTGCATCGGGTCCCAGCACCAGGAGACGCACCGTAAATCTTTCAAGCTGGCAAGGTTATCTGTGCTAGAGGACAGGTGGGAAAGAAGCGATCAGCGCCTCGGCCTTTACCGTACGCTGCTCCTCTCTACCACCAGAATATTTACTGATTATGTCCTCTCTGTCTGTTTCACTTAAAGGGGGACTCCTCTACTAAATGAGTCTTTTTCTGCTACACAGGGTCTCCCTCTCAGCACTATAAAGATAATAGACATTATTGTTCTTAATCGATTTCCCTCTTGTCTGCACTGTGTGTTCCCTCTAGTCAGTACTACATGGACATATATAAACAACTCTCTACACGGTATGATAGTATACTGTACAGCATATAGAAACAAGTCTGTACTACATGAAGAGGCAGTATACTGTACAGCATATAGAAACAAGTCTGTACTACATGAAGAGACAGTATACTGTACAGCATATAGAAACCTGTCTGTACTACATGAAGAGACAGTATACTGTACAGCATATAGAAACAAGTCTGTACTACATGAAGAGGCAGTATACTGTACAGCATATAGAAACATGTCTGTATTACATGAAGAGGCAGTGTACTGTACAGTATATAGAAACAAGTCTGTATTACATGGTATGGCAGTATACTGTACAGCATATAGAAACAAGTCTGTACTACATGAAGAGACAGTATACTGTACAGCATATAGAAACCTGTCTGTACTACATGAAGAGACAGTATACTGTACAGCATATAGAAACATGTCTGTACTACATGAAGAGACAGTATACTGTACAGCATATAGAAACAAGTCTGTACTACATGAAGAGGCAGTATACTGTACAGCATATAGAAACATGTCTGTATTACATGAAGAGGCAGTGTACTGTACAGTATATAGAAACAAGTCTGTATTACATGGTATGGCAGTATACTGTACAGTATATAGAAACAAGTCTGTATTACATGGTATGACAGTATACTGTACAGCATATAGAAACAAGTCTGTATTACATGAAGAGGTAGTATACTGTACAGCATTTAGAAACAAGTCTGTATTACATGAAGAGGTAGTATACTGTACAGCATATAGAAACAAGTCTGTATTACATGAAGAGGCAGTATACTGTACAGCATATAGAAACATGTCTGTATTACATGAAGAGGCAGTATACTGTACAGCATTTAGAAACAAGTCTGTATTACATGAAGAGGTAGTGTACTGTACAGTATATAGAAACAAGTCTGTATTACATGAAGAGGCAGTATACTGTACAGCATATAGAAACAAGTCTGTATTACATGAAGAGGCAGTATACTGTACAGCATATAGAAACATGTCTGTACTACATGAAGAGGCAGTATACTGTACAGCATATAGAAACAAGTCTGTATTACATGGTATGACAGTATACTGTACAGCATATAGAAACAAGTCTGTATTACATGAAGAGGCAGTATACTGTACAGTATATAGAAAAAAGTCTGTATTACATGAAGAGGCAGTGTACTGTACAGTATATAGAAACAAGTCTGTATTACATGAAGAGGCAGTGTACTGTACAGTATATAGAAACAAGTCTGTATTACATGGTATGGCAGTATACTGTACAACATATAGAAACAAGTCTGTATTACATGGTGAGGCAGTATACTGTACAGTATATAGAAACATGTCTGTACTACATGAAGAGGCAGTATACTGTACTGCATATAGAAACCTGTCTGTACTACGTGAAGAGGCAGTATACTGTACAGCATATAGAAACAAGTCTGTACTACATGAAGAGGCAGTATACTGTACAGCATTTAGAAACAAGTCTGTATTACATGAAGAGGCAATATACTGTACAGCATATAGAAACAAGTCTGTATTACATGAAGAGGCAGTATACTGTACAGCATATAGAAACAAGTCTGTATTACATGGTATGACAGTATACTGTACAGTATATAGAAACAAGTCTGTATTACATGAAGAGGCAGTATACTGTACAGTATATAGAAACAAGTCTGTATTACATGAAGAGGCAGTATACTGTACGGCATATAGAAACAAGTCTGTATTACATGGTATGACAGTATACTGTACAGCATATAGAAACAAGTCTGTATTACATGGAGGCAGTATACTGTACAGTATATAGAAACAAGTCTGTATTACATGAAGAGGCAGTATACTGTACAACATTTAGAAACATGTCTGTATTACATGAAGAGGCAGTATACTGTACAGTATATAGAAACAAGTCTGTATTACATGAAGAGGCAGTATACTGTACAACATTTAGAAACATGTCTGTATTACATGAAGAGGCAGTATACTGTACAGCATATAGAAACAAGTCTGTATTACATGGTGAGGCAGTATACTGTACAATATATAGAAACAAGTCTGTATTACATGGTGAGGCAGTATACTGTACAGCATATAGAAACAAGTCTGTACTACATGAAGAGGCAGTATACTGTACAGTATATAGAAACAAGTCTGTATTACATGAAGAGGCAGTCTACTGTACAGCATATAGAAACAAGTCTGTATTACATGAAGAGGCAGTATACTGTACAGCATATAGAAACAAGTCTGTATTACATGGTATGACAGTATACTGTACAGTATATAGAAACAAGTCTGTATTACATGAAGAGGCAGTATACTGTACAGCATATAGAAACATCTCTGTATTACATGGTATGACAGTATACTGTACAGTATATAGAAACATGTCTGTACTACATGAAGAGGCAGTATACTGTACAGCATATAGAAACAAGTCTGTATTACATGAAGAGGCAGTATACTGTACAGTATATAGAAACAAGTCTGTATTACATGAAGAGGCAGTATACTGTACAGTATATAGAAACAAGTCTATTACATGAAGAGGCAGTATACTGTACAGTATATAGAAACAAGTCTGTATTACATGGTATGACAGTATACTGTACAGTATATAGAAACAAGTCTGTATTACATGAAGAGGCAGTATACTGTACAGTATATAGAAACAAGTCTGTATTACATGAAGAGGCAGTATACTGTACAGCATATAGAAACAAGTCTGTATTACATGAAGAGGCAGTATACTGTACAGCATATAGAAACAAGTCTGTATTACATGAAGAGGCAGTATACTGTACAGTATATAGAAACAAGTCTGTATTACATGGTATGACAGTATACTGTACAGTATATAGAAACAAGTCTGTATTACATGGTATGGCAGTATACTGTACAGTATATAGAAATAAGTCTGTATTACATAAAGAGGCAGTATACTGTACAGTATATAGAAACAAGTCTGTATTACATGAAGAGGCAGTATACTGTACAGTATATAGAAACATGTCTGTACTACATGAAGAGGCAGTATACTGTACAGCTTATAGAAACAAGTCTGTATTACATGAAGAGGCAGTATACTGTACAGCATATAGAAACAAGTCTGTATTACATGAAGAGGCAGTATACTGTACAGCATATAGAAACATGTCTGTACTACATGAAGAGGCAGTATACTGTACAGTATATAGAAACAAGTCTGTATTACATGGTATGACAGTATACTGTACAGTATATAGAAACAAGTCTGTATTACATGGTATGGCAGTATACTGTACAGTATATAGAAACAAGTCTGTATTACATGAAGAGGCAGTATACTGTACAGTATATAGAAACATGTCTGTACTACATGAAGAGGCAGTATACTGTACAGCATATAGAAACAAGTCTGTATTACATGAAGAGGCAGTATACTGTACAGTATATAGAAACAAGTCTGTATTACATGAAGAGGCAGTATACTGTACAGTATATAGAAACATGTCTGTACTACATGAAGAGGCAGTATACTGTACAGTATATAGAAACATGTCTGTACTACATGAAGAGGCAGTATACTGCACAGCATATAGAAACAACTCTGTATTGCATATAAGGCAGTATACTGTACAGTATATAGAAACAAGTCTGTATTACATGAAGAGGCAGTATACTGTACAGTATATAGAAACATGTCTGTACTACATGAAGAGGCAGTATATTGTACAGCATATAGAAACAAGTCTGTATTACATGAAGAGGCAGTATACTGTACAGTATATAGAAACAAGTCTGTATTACATGAAGAGGCAGTATACTGTACAGCATATAGAAACAAGTCTGTATTACATAGTGAGGCAGTATACTGTACAGCATATAGAAACAAGTCTGTATTACATGGCGAGGCAGTATACTGTACATCATATAGAAACAAGTCTGTATTACATGGTATGACAGTATACTGCACAGTATATAGAAACAAGTCTATATTACATGAAGAGGCAGTATACTGCACAGCATATAGAAACAAGTCTGTATTGCATATAAGGCAGTATACTGTACAGCATATAGAAACAAGACTTTTAGGCAAGGTTCCAATCTATCCGACATACATTTCTGTGGTGTACATTTAGAACAAACCATGCTTTCCCTCGGGAGGCAGTCTCCTGTACAGCAAATAGAGACAATTCTGTGATATATATAGGGATGCATTGTCCTATACAGCAGATAGAAACAAGCCTGCTTTTACTAAGGAATCAGTCTTCTGTACAGGATACAAGCTCATATTGCATCGGGAGGCAGTAACCTGTACAGCAGAAACAAGTTTGTGTTATGTGAGCGAGGAGCTATCCTGTCTAGAATATAGAAACAAGTCTGTGCTACGTGGGGAGGCAGTCTCCTGTATGGCAGGTTCTTGCTAGGCTGGCAGACTTGCTGTAGCTTGTAGAGAGGCGGCTAGACATATTGATTCTGTTAAGGTCTAAACATAGACACTCTCTCCTCTAGATTGCTGGGTAGTTAGAGCTGCCTTGCTGGAGGATAGGAAAGCTGTGTGTTTACTCTGCCTCCACGTTGATGATCACCCAGCTTACCCAGATACAGTAGTAGATGACGGCTCGGAGTGACATTTCCTGGATAGAGCTTCCCCGCTGTGAAGGTCGCCACAATGTAAAGCCGCTTTTTTGGGACGAGACGTCATGCTGCCATGGCCTCCATGTGTCTGGCTCTGGACGCGGCTCTTAGGCTGATGAATGGGCTCCTGGGCTTATCTGCTCTGCCCGGGCCGGTAAAGGTGGCACGACTAATCAGTCTGCGACCCGAATCCTCCTGAAACAAAGGAGAGCGGTATTTTGGATAATGAATTATTAACTGAGCGAACCCGATAAACAGCATAAATGTCGGCGCCCTTCACCTTCTCACCGAATCATAAAAATACTGACACTCAGCTTTCCTAAGGCCTTGGATGGCATAAATGGCATTTTTTTTGTTGCTAAATGATATGTCGGTCTTTACCATAATCTGCATTTATGAACCAGTGAGCTCAGGATGAACAGATGGTTTAGTCAACTCCTAGATCAGTGTTCTCCAATTTGTGGGCCTTCAGCTGTTGCAGAACTACATTTCCCATCCGTCAGTCTCCATTGTAGTGTATTCTGTCCATGAATCAGGAGGTGCAGGATGGGCACAGGTAATAATAATAATGCACTATTCTCTTATATCAGTATTTTTAGTCACCTCCATCTTTTTATTCTGGTAAGTGAATGATTTATGGGGACAGCTGTGAGCGGCGGAATCCAAAAAAAACAAGATTTTAGCAGAGAAGCTGGAACAACGCTCGTGTTTACCTTATGTAACCAGAGGAAGGGGGTCAGGAATCGTAAAAATCACCGGCGGTAATGGGAAGTGACATTTTGATGCGGAGGGGGGAACTTTACCTGTGTTGTGGTTCTCGCCTTAAAGGGGTTATCTAGGAATAGAAAACCAGAGCGGATTTTGTCCAAAAACAGCGCCACGCCTGTCCTCCGTTTGTGTGTGGTATTGCACCTCCGTGCCATTGCAGTGACTATAGCCAAGTTGTTATACTGCACAAAACCGGAGGACAGAAATTAGCTCTGTTTTTTTGTTCTCTATTGTACAACCCCTTTAACCGCCCTACGAAAAGAATGTTGCGCTAAAATCAGCGCGAGCACCGCAAGATGTGGTCTGACCATTTCACTCGGGTGACAAGTAACCCCCATTATTGTGGTCAGACCCTGCACCAGTCGCATACTGATCACCTAGACCAGTGTTTCCCAAACAGTGTGCCTCCAGCTGTTGCAAAAATACAACTCCCAGTATGCCCAGGCTCTGCTGTGTGGCCTCCATATATACAGGACATGCTGAGCTCTGCTGTGTGGCCTCCATATATACAGGACATGCTGAGCTCTGCAGTGTGGCCTCCATATATACAGGACATGCTGAGCTCTGCTGTGTGGTCTCCATATATACAGGACATGCTGAGCTCTGCAGTGTGGCCTCCATATATACAGGACATGCTGAGCTCTGCTGTGTGGCCTCCATATATACAGGACATGCTGAGCTCTGCTGTGTGGCCTCCATATATACAGGACATGCTGAGCTCTGCTGTGTGGCCTCCATATATACAGGACATGCTGAGCTCTGCTGTGTGACCTCCATATATACAGGACATGCTGAGCTCTGCTGTGTGGCCTCCATATATACAGGACATGCTGAGCTCTGCTGTGTGGCCTCCATATATACAGGACATGCTGAGCTCTGCTGTGTGGCCTCCATATATACAGGACATGCTGAGCT
Source organism: Hyla sarda (assembly GCF_029499605.1). Classification (NCBI taxonomy): domain Eukaryota; kingdom Metazoa; phylum Chordata; class Amphibia; order Anura; family Hylidae; genus Hyla; species Hyla sarda. The sequence continues at coordinate 376,904,368 of NC_079193.1, read as the reverse complement.
CTGCTGTGTGGTCTCCATATATACAGGACATGCTGAGCTCTGCTGTGTGGCCTCCATATATACAGGACATGCTGAGCTCTGCTGTGTGGCCTCCATATATACAGGACATGCTGAGCTCTGCTGTGTGACCTCCATATATACAGGACATGCTGAGCTCTGCTGTGTGGCCTCCATATATACAGGACATGCTGAGCTCTGCTGTGTGGCCTCCATATATACAGGATATGCTGAGCTCTGCAGTGTGGCCTCCATATATACAGGACATGCTGAGCTCCTCTGTGTGGCCTCCATATATACAGGACATGCTGAGCTCTGCTGTGTGGCCTCCATATATACAGGATATGCTGAGCTCTGCTGTGTGGCCTCCATATATACAGGACATGCTGAGCTCTGCTGTGTGGCCTCCATATATACAGGACATGCTGAGCTCTGCTGTGTGGCCTCCATATATACAGGACATGCTGAGCTCTGCTGTGTGGCCTCCATATATACAGGACATGCTGAGCTCTGCTGTGTGACCTCCATATATACAGGACATGCTGAGCTCTGCTGTGTGGCCTCCATATATACAGGACATGCTGAGCTCTGCTGTGTGGCCTCCATATATACAGGACATGCTGAGCTCTGCTGTGTGGCCTCCATATATACAGGATATGCTGAGCTCTGCTGTGTGGCCTCCATATATACAGGACATGCTGAGCTCTGCAGTGTGGCCTCCATATATACAGGACATGCTGAGCTCTGCTGTGTGGTCTCCATATATACAGGACATGCTGAGCTCTGCTGTGTGGCCTCCATATATACAGGACATGCTGAGCTCTGCAGTGTGGCCTCCATATATACAGGACATGCTGAGCTCTGCTGTGTGGCCTCCATATATACAGGACATGCTGAGCTCTGCTGTGTGGCCTCCATATATACAGGACATGCTGAGCTCTGCTGTGTGGCCTCCATATATACAGGACATGCTGAGCTCTGCTGTGTGACCTCCATATATACAGGACATGCTGAGCTCTGCTGTGTGGCCTCCATATATACAGGACATGCTGAGCTCTGCTGTGTGGCCTCCATATATACAGGACATGCTGAGCTCTGCTGTGTGGCCTCCATATATACAGGACATGCTGAGCTCTGCTGTGTGGTCTCCATATATACAGGACATGCTGAGCTCTGCTGTGTGGCCTCCATATATACAGGACATGCTGAGCTCTGCTGTGTGGCCTCCATATATACAGGACATGCTGAGCTCTGCTGTGTGGCCTCCATATATACAGGACATGCTGAGCTCTGCTGTGTGACCTCCATATATACAGGACATGCTGAGCTCTGCTGTGTGGCCTCCATATATACAGGACATGCTGAGCTCTGCTGTGTGGCCTCCATATATACAGGATATGCTGAGCTCTGCAGTGTGGCCTCCATATATACAGGACATGCTGAGCTCCTCTGTGTGGCCTCCATATATACAGGACATGCTGAGCTCTGCTGTGTGGCCTCCATATATACAGGATATGCTGAGCTCTGCCGTGTGGCCTCCATATATACAGGACATGCTGAGCTCTGCTGTGTGGCCTCCATATATACAGGACATGCTGAGCTCTGCTGTGTGGCCTCCATATATACAGGACATGCTGAGCTCTGCTGTGTGGCCTCCATATATACAGGACATGCTGAGCTCTGCTGTGTGACCTCCATATATACAGGACATGCTGAGCTCTGCTGTGTGGCCTCCATATATACAGGACATGCTGAGCTCTGCTGTGTGGCCTCCATATATACAGGACATGCTGAGCTCTGCTGTGTGGCCTCCATATATACAGGATATGCTGAGCTCTGCTGTGTGGCCTCCATATATACAGGACATGCTGAGCTCTGCTGTGTGGCCTCCATATATACAGGACATGCTGAGCTCTGCTGTGTGGTCTCCATATATACAGGACATGCTGAGCTCTGCTGTGTGGCCTCCATATATACAGGACATGCTGAGCTCTGCTGTGTGGCCTCCATATATACAGGACATGCTGAGCTCTGCTGTGTGGCCTCCATATATACAGGACATGCTGAGCTCTGCTGTGTGGTCTCCATATATACAGGACATGCTGAGCTCTGCTGTGTGGCCTCCATATATACAGGACATGCTGAGCTCTGCTGTGTGGCCTCCATATATACAGGACATGCTGAGCTCTGCTGTGTGGTCTCCATATATACAGGACATGCTGAGCTCTGCTGTGTGGCCTCCATATATACAGGACATGCTGAGCTCTGCAGTGTGGTCTCCATATATACAGGACATGCTGAGCTCTGCAGTGTGGCCTCCATATATACAGGACATGCTGAGCTCTGCTGTGTGGCCTCCATATATACAGGACATGCTGAGCTCTGCTGTGTGGCCTCCATATATACAGGACATGCTGAGCTCTGCTGTGTGGCCTCCATATATACAGGACATGCTGAGCTCTGCTGTGTGGCCTCCATATATACAGGATATGCTGAGCTCTGCAGTGTGGCCTCCATATATACAGGACATGCTGAGCTCTGCAGTGTGGCCTCCATATATACAGGACATGCTGAGCTCTGCTGTGTGGTCTCCATATATACAGGACATGCTGAGCACTGCTGTGTGGCCTCCATATATACAGGACATGCTGAGCTCTGCAGTGTGGCCTCCATATATACAGGACATGCTGAGCTCTGCTGTGTGGCCTCCATATATCCAGGATATGCTGAGCTCTGCTGTGTGGCCTCCATATATACAGGACATGCTGAGCTCTGCTGTGTGGCCTCCATATATACAGGACATGCTGAGCTCTGCTGTACGGCCTCCATATATACAGGACATGCTGAGCTCTGCTGTACGGTCTCCATATATACAGGACATGCTGAGCTCTGCTGTGTGGCCTCCATATATACAGGACATGCTGAGCTCTGCAGTGTGGCCTCCATATATACAGGACATGCTGAGCTCTGCTGTGTGGCCTCCATATATACAGGACATGCTGAGCTCTGCTGTGTGGCCTCCATATATACAGGACATGCTGAGCTCTGCTGTGTGGCCTCCATATATACAGGACATGCTGAGCTCTGCTGTACGGCCTCCATATATACAGGACATGCTGAGCTCTGCTGTACGGCCTCCATATATACAGGACATGCTGAGCTCTGCTGTGTGGTCTCCATATATACAGGACATGCTGAGCTCTGCTGTGTGGTCTCCATATATACAGGACATGCTGAGCTCTGCTGTGTGGTCTCCATATATACAGGACATGCTGAGCACTGCTGTGTGGCCTCCATATATACAGGACATGCTGAGCTCTGCAGTGTGGCCTCCATATATACAGGACATGCTGAGCTCTGCTGTGTGGCCTCCATATATACAGGACATGCTGAGCTCTGCTGTGTGGTCTCCATATATACAGGACATGCTGAGCTCTGCTGTGTGGCCTCCATATATACAGGACATGCTGAGCTCTGCAGTGTGGCCTCCATATATACAGGACATGCTGAGCTCTGCTGTGTGGCCTCCATATATACAGGACATGCTGAGCTCTGCTGTGTGGCCTCCATATATACAGGACATGCTGAGCTCTGCTGTACGGCCTCCATATATACAGGACATGCTGAGCTCTGCTGTGTGGTCTCCATATATACAGGACATGCTGAGCTCTGCTGTGTGGTCTCCATATATACAGGACATGCTGAGCTCTGCTGTGTGGTCTCCATATATACAGGACATGCTGAGCTCTGCAGTGTGGCCTCCATATATACAGGACATGCTGAGCTCTGCTGTGTGGCCTCCATATATACAGGACATGCTGAGCTCTGCTGTGTGGTCTCCATATATACAGGACATGCTGAGCTCTGCTGTGTGGCCTCCATATATACAGGACATGCTGAGCTCTGCAGTGTGGCCTCCATATATACAGGACATGCTGAGCTCTGCTGTGTGACCTCCATATATACAGGACATGCTGAGCTCTGCTGTGTGGTCTCCATATATACAGGACATGCTGAGCTCTGCTGTGTGGCCTCCATATATACAGGACATGCTGAGCTCTGCAGTGTGGCCTCCATATATACAGGACATGCTGAGCTCTGCTGTGTGGCCTCCATATATACAGGACATGCTGAGCTCTGCTGTGTGGCCTCCATATATACAGGACATGCTGAGCTCTGCTGTGTGGCCTCCATATATACAGGACATGCTGAGCTCTGCTGTGTGGCCTCCATATATACAGGACATGCTGAGCTCTGCTGTGTGGCCTCCATATATACAGGACATGCTGAGCTCTGCTGTGTGGCCTCCATATATACAGGACATGCTGAGCTCTTCAGTCCTTCCCTCCTGTTTATTTGTTGGAGGATCACCCAGTTTTCGGCTCTCCTCTCCGGTAGCTTAGACGTTGCACAAAGCCTCCATTAATTACAGCAAAACTTGGACGGGGAGATTGCGGCTTTGTGTGGATTAAACGCTAAAAGGTCCCTGCAGACTTAATTGTTTAATTAGCTTAAATGTTGTGTATTGTACAATGTATCGGAGGTGCCAGTCACCGCTCCCTACCAGCCGGCAATGTGGCATTCCTGAGGACGGGGATAAGGATGCCAGGCGGAGGCTGAATCCTGCACATTATCTCGGGTCACGGCTGCACACTATAAAAAAAAAATGTTCACGTCCTCTCCATTTTCAATATATCTGCTTGCTGTCTGTGTCTGGAAATTACCGAGACTAAAACGTTTACACACTGGCACCAGTGATAGGGCCCTATCTTCACCAAGAGCTTTATCACTTTACTTGCTGGCACCTGGCGTAGGTTGATAGAAGTAGCTACTGGCACCAGGTGTAGGACCATGTACAGTGGGGCAAAAAAGTATTTAGTCAGCCACCATTTGTGCAAGTTCTCCCCCTTATAAAGATGAGAGGCTGTAATTATCATCATAGGTTATAACCTCAACTATGAGAGACAGAATGAGAAATAAATCCATAAAATCACATTGTCTGATTATTAAAGAATTTATTTGAAAATTATGGTAGAAAATAAGTATTTGGTCAATAACAAAAGTTCATCTCAATACTTTGTTATATCCCCTTTGTTGGCAATGACAGAGGTCACATGTTTTCTGTCTTCACAAGGTTCTCACACACTCTTGCTGGTATTTTGGTCCATTCCTCCATGCAGATCTCCTCTAGAGCAGTGATGTTTTGGGGCTGTCACTGGGCAACACGGACTTTCAATGCTTCTTACGAAGCCACTCCTTCATTGCCCGGGCGGTGTGTTTGGGATCATTGCCATGCTGAAAGACCCAACCACATTTCATATTCAATGCCCTTCCTGATGGAAGGAGGTTTTCACTCAAAATATCACAATACATGGCCCCATTCAATCTTTTCTTTACACTGATCAGTTGTCCTGGTCCCTTTGCTGAAAAACAGCCCCAAAACACCACCCCCATGCTTCACAGAAGGTATGGGGATATTTGGATGCAACTCGGCATTCTTTCTCCTCCAAACACGACGAGTTGAGTTTTTACCAAAAAGTTCTACTTTGGTTTCATCTGACCATATGACATTCTCCCAATACTCTTCTGGATCATCCATGCTCTCTAGCAAACTTCAGACGGGCCCGGACATGTACTGGCTTAATTAGAGGGGACATGTCTGGGACTGCATTTTGTTTCTGGTGTCCTTCAACAGCTCTTTGGTCTTGACCATAGTGGAGTTTGGAGTGTGACTGTTTGAGGTTGTAGATAGGTGTCTTTTATACTGATAACAAGTTCAAACAGGAGCCATTAATACAGATAATGAGTGGAGGACAGAGGAGACTCTTAAAGGGGTACTCCACTGAAAAACATTATTATCATTACATATATATATATATATATATATATATATATATAATTTTTTTATTTTTTATTTATTTTTTTTTTTTTCTTTAAAGAAACTGGTGCCAGAAAATTAAACAGATTTGTAAATTACCTCTATTAAAAAATCTTAATCCTTCCAGTACTTTTTAGGGGCTATATACTACAGAGGAAATTATTTTCTTTTTTGGATTTCTCTGATGTCATGACCACAGTGCTCTCTGCTGACATCTCTGTCCATTTTAGGAACTGTCCAGAGCAGGAGAAAATCCCCATAGCAAACATATGCTGCTCTGGACAGTTCCTAAAATGGACAGCAGAGGTCAGCAGAGAGCACTGTGCTCGTGACATCAGTGAAATACAAAAAGAAAACCATTTCCTCTGTAGTATATAGCCCATAAAATGTACTGGAAGGATTAAGATTTTTATATAGAAGTAATTCACAAATCTGTTTAACTTTCTGGTACCAGTTGATTTAAAAAAAAAAAAAAAAAAAAAATGTCCACGGGAGTACCCCAGTTGTTACAGGTCTGTGAGAGACAGAAATCTTGCTTGTTTGTAGGTGACCAAATATTTATTTTCCACCATAATTTGCAAATAAGTTCTTTATAAATCAGACAATGTGATTTTATGGATTTTTTTTCTCATTCTGTCTCTCATAGTTGAGGTTATAACCTATGATGGAAATTACAGCCTCTCATCTTTATAAGGGGGAGAACTTACACAATTGGTAGCTGACTAAATACTTTTTTGCCCCACTGTATATAGTGTCAGGCACCAGGTGTAGGACCATGTAACTAGTTGCAGGCACCACAGACACCCGATGTTTACTTTTTATTTTTTTTATAATTATCCAACATTGTTCCAATGCCCCCCCCCCACACACACACACACACACACGTCACCACACACAAACACACACACACACAAGCACACACACACACGTCACCACGCACACACGTCACCACGCACACACACACACGTCACCACACACACACGCGCGCACGCACGCACCCACACACACACACACGTCACCACACACACACACGTCACCACGCACACACACACACGTCACCACGCACACACGTCACCACGCACACACACACGTCACCACACACACACACGCGCGCACGCACGCACCCACACACACACGTCACCACACACACACACGCACACGTCACCACACACACACACACACACACACACACGTCACCGCACACGCACACGTCACCACACACACACACTTGTCACCACACACGCACACACACACGTCACCACACACACACGTCACCGCACACGCACACGTCACCACACACACACACACACACACGTCACCACACACGCACACACACACATCACCACACACACACACACACACACACGTCACCACACACGCACGCACGCACACACACACACACACGTCACCACACACACACACACGTCACCACACACACACACGCACACACACACGCACACACACACGTCACCACGCACACACACGTCACCACACACACACGTCACCACACGCACACACACACGTCACCACGCACGCACGCACGCACACACACACGTCACCACACACACGAACGCACACACACACGTCACCACACACACGTCACCACACACACACACACACACACACATCACCACCATATGCATTGTTGTCTCTGTAGATAAAACATTGATGTAAAGCTTTACATACTTAAGGCCTAATTCTTGTTGTTCTCCTGGGTTGTATGGACATTGGTTATAACCGGCCTTGTTTTCTCTTCTGCTCCCGTAGAGCCCTCGGACCCCCTTCTCTGATATTGCGGACGATGAAAAGATCTTCAATGGTGGTGATGAACAGTGGCAGAACCAGAGTCAGAGCCAGGACCTGTCTGAGATCACAGAGGAAGATCTTGACCAGATCCGCCAGAAGGAAGAGGCTATAAAGGAAATTGAGGTATGTGATCCATCGGCTGTACTGCGGCAGGGGTATGGGCCGGACTAGTGCAGGGGTATGGGCCGGACTAGTGCAGGGGTATGGGCCGGACTAGTGCAGGGGTATGGGCCGGACTAGTGCAGTGGTATGGGCCGGACTAGTGCAGGGGTATGGGCCGGACTAGTGCAGGGGTATGGGCCGGACTAGTGCAGGGGCATGGGCCGGACTAGTGCAGGGGCATGGGCCGGACTAGTGCAGGGGCATGGGCCGGACTAGTGCAGGGGCATGGGCCGGACTAGTGCAGGGGTATGGGCCGGACTAGTGCAGGGGTATGGGGCAAAGATCTGAGTTCAAATTTTTCAATGTTTTGGTAAATTACAGTTCTGTCCAGTCTGACCACAGTGCTCTCTGCTGACACCCCTGTCCATGTCAAGAACTGTCCAGAACAGGAGAGGTTTGCTATTGGGATTTGCTTCTACTCTGGACAGTTCCAGGTGTCAGCAGAGAGCACTGTGGTCTGACAGAAAAGAACTACACAACTTCCTCTGGAGCATACAGCAGCTGATGAGTTCTGGAAGGGTTAAGATTTTTAAATAGAAGTAATTAACAAATCTTTTAGACTTCCTGGCACCAGTTTATTTGAATTTATTATTATTTTTTTTCCACCGTAGTACCCCTTAAAACTTATTGAACAATCTCATAGTCTGGGAATTGAGTCAAAATCAGACACATTCCAATCCCAAAGGTCCTGTAGACTTCCATGGAACCTCTGGAATCGGATGATCACCTGCAGCCGACACAGCCTTATGTCCATGTCACTGGCAGCTGCCACTAGATTTAGGGCTACTTTGTTATATGCCAGACTCCAGTCTCGGCACCATATTTCTGGCTGATGCCAACAAGCTAAGGGCCGTATCACTGGCACCTAACACCGGGCTGTAGCCATATCACTGGCACCTAACACCGGGCTGTAGTCATATCACTGGCATCTAACACCAGGCTGTAGACATATCACTGGCACCTAACACCGGGCTGTAGTCATATCACTGGCACCTAACACCAGGCTGTAGTCATATCACTGACATCTAACACCAGGCTGTAGTCATATCACTGGCACCTAACACCAGGCTGTAGTCATATCACTGGCATCTAACACCAGGCTGTAGACATATCACTGGCACCTAACACCGGGCTGTAGTCATATCACTGGCATCTAACACCAGGCTGTAGTCATATCACTGGCATCTAACACCAGGCTGTAGTCATATCACTGACATCTAACACCAGGCTGTAGACATATCACTGGCATCTAACACCAGGCTGTAGTCATATCACTGGCACCTAACACCAGGCTGTAGTCATATCACTGGCACCTAACACCGGGCTGTAGACATATCACTGGCATCTAACACCAGGCTGTAGTCATATCACTGGCATCTAACACCAGGCTGTAGACATATCACTGGCACCTAACACCAGGCTGTAGTCATATCACTGGCATCTAACACCAGGCTGTAGACATATCACTGGCATCTAACACCAGGCTGTAGTCATATCACTGGCATCTAACACCAGGCTGTAGACATATCACTGGCATCTAACACCAGGCTGTAGTCATATCACTGGCATCTAACACCAGGCTGTAGCCATATCACTGGCATCTAACACCAGGCTGTAGTCATATCACTGGCATCTAACACCGGGCTGTAGTCATATCACTGGCACCTAACACCGGGCTGTAGACATATCACTGGCATCTAACACCAGGCTGTAGTCATATCACTGGCATCTAACACCAGGCTGTAGACATATCACTGGCATCTAACACCAGGCTGTAGTCATATCACTGGCATCTAACACCAGGCTGTAGCCATATCACTGGCATCTAACACCAGGCTGTAGTCATATCACTGGCATCTAACACCGGGCTGTAGTCATATCACTGGCATCTAACACCGGGCTGTAGTCATATCACTGGCATCTAACACCAGGCTGTAGACATATCACTGGCATCTAACACCGGGCTGTAGACATATCACTGGCATCTAACACCAGGCTGTAGCCATATCACTGGCATCTAACACCAGGCTGTAGTCATATCACTGGCATCTAACACCAGGCTGTAGACATATCACTGGCATCTAACACCAGGCTGTAGTCATATCACTGGCATCTAACACCGGGCTGTAGTCATATCACTGGCATCTAACACCAGGCTGTAGACATATCACTGGCATCTAACACCGGGCTGTAGACATATCACTGGCATCTAACACCAGGCTGTAGCCATATCACTGGCATCTAACACCGGGCTGTAGTCATATCACTGGCATCTAACACCAGGCTGTAGTCATATCACTGGCATCTAACACCAGGCTGTAGACATATCACTGGCATCTAACACCAGGCTGTAGACATATCACTGGCATCTAACACCAGGCTGTAGACATATCACTGGCATCTAACACCAGGCTGTAGTCATATCACTGGCATCTAACACCAGGCTGTAGTCATATCACTGGCACCTAACACCAGGCTGTAGACATATCACTGGCATCTAACACCAGGCTGTAGTCATATCACTGGCATCTAACACCAGGCTGTAGTCATATCACTGGCATCTAACACCAGGCTGTAGTCATATCACTGGCATCTAACACCAGGCTGTAGACATATCACTGGCATCTAACACCGGGCTGTAGACATATCACTGGCATCTAACACCAGGCTGTAGACATATCACTGGCACCTAACACCAGGCTGTAGACATATCACTGGCATCTAACACCAGGCTGTAGTCATATCACTGGCATCTAACACCAGGCTGTAGTCATATCACTGGCACCTAACACCAGGCTGTAGACATATCACTGGCATCTAACACCAGGCTGTAGACATATCACTGGCATCTAACACCAGGCTGTAGACATATCACTGGCATCTAACACCAGGCTGTAGACATATCACTGGCATCTAACACCAGGCTGTAGACATATCACTGGCATCTAACACCAGGCTGTAGACATATCACTGGCATCTAACACCGGGCTGTAGTCATATCACTGGCATCTAACACCAGGCTGTAGTCATATCACTGGCACCTAACACCAGGCTGTAGTCATATCACTGGCATCTAACACCAGGCTGTAGTCATATCACTGGCATCTAACACCAGGCTGTAGTCATATCACTGGCACCTAACACCAGGCTGTAGACATATCACTGGCATCTAACACCGGGCTGTAGTCATATCACTGGCATCTAACACCAGGCTGTAGTCATATCACTGGCATCTAACACCAGGCTGTAGTCATATCACTGGCACCTAACACCAGTCTGTAGTCATATCACTGGCATCTAACACCAGGCTGTAGTCGTATCACTGGCATCTAACACCGGGCTGTAGTCATATCACTGGCATCTAACACCAGGCTGTAGACATATCACTGGCACCTAACACCAGGCTGTAGACATATCACTGGCATCTAACACCAGGCTGTAGTCATATCACTGGCATCTAACACCAGGCTGTAGTCATATCACTGGCATCTAACACCGGGCTGTAGTCATATCACTGGCATCTAACACCAGGCTGTAGTCATATCATTGGCATCTAACACCGGGCTGTAGACATATCACTGGCATCTAACACCAGGCTGTAGTCATATCATTGGCATCTAACACCGGGCTGTAGACATATCACTGGCATCTAACACCAGGCTGTAGACATATCACTGGCACCTAACACCAGGCTGTAGACATATCACTGGCATCTAACACCAGGCTGTAGTCATATCATTGGCATCTAACACCGGGCTGTAGACATATCACTGGCATCTAACACCAGGCTGTAGTCATATCACTGGCACCTAACACCAGGCTGTAGTCATATCACTGGCATCTAACACCAGGCTGTAGACATATCACTGGCATCTAACACCAGGCTGTAGTCATATCACTGGCATCTAACACCAGGCTGTAGTCATATCACTGGCATCTAACACCAGGCTGTAGTCGTATCACTGGCATCTAACACCAGGCTGTAGACATATCACTGGCATCTAACACCAGGCTGTAGTCATATCACTGGCATCTAACACCGGGCTGTAGTCATATCACTGGCATCTAACACCAGGCTGTAGACATATCACTGGCATCTAACACCGGGCTGTAGTCATATCACTGGCATCTAACACCAGGCTGTAGTCATATCATTGGCATCTAACACCGGGCTGTAGACATATCACTGGCATCTAACACCAGGCTGTAGACATATCACTGGCATCTAACACCGGGCTGTAGTCATATCACTGGCATCTAACACCAGGCTGTAGACATATCACTGGCATCTAACACCAGGCTGTAGTCATATCACTGGCATCTAACACCGGGCTGTAGACATATCACTGGCATCTAACACCGGGCTGTAGCCATATCACTGGCATCTAACACCGGGCTGTAGCCATATCACTGGCATCTAACACCGGGCTGTAGTCATATCACTGGCATCTAACACCAGGCTGTAGTCATATCACTGGCATCTAACAACAGGCTGTAGTCATATCACTGGCATCTAACACCGGGCTGTAGTCATATCACTGGCATCTAACACCGGGCTGTAGTCATATCACTGGCATCTAACACCAGGCTGTAGACATATCACTGGCATCTAACAACTGGCTGTAGTCATATCACTGGCATCTAACACCAGGCTGTAGTCATATCACTGGCATCTAACACCGGGCTGTAGTCATATCACTGGCACCTAACACCAGGCTGTAGTCATATCACTGGCATCTAACACCAGGCTGTAGCCATATCACTGGCACCTAACACCAGGCTGTAGTCATATCACTGGCACCTAACACCAGGCTGTAGACATATCACTGGCATCTAACACCAGGCTGTAGTCATATCACTGGCATCTAACACCAGGCTGTAGTCATATCACTGGCATCTAACACCAGGCTGTAGACATATCACTGGCATCTAACACCGGGCTGTAGTCATATCACTGGCACCTAACACCGGGCTGTAGTCATATCACTGGCATCTAACACCAGGCTGTAGACATATCACTGGCACCTAACACCAGGCTGTAGTCATATCACTGGCACCTAACACCGGGCTGTAGCCATATCACTGGCACCTAACACCGGGCTGTAGCCATATCACTGGCACCTAACACCAGGCTGTAGTCATATCACTGGCATCTAACACCGGGCTGTAGTCATATCACTGGCATCTGGCACCGGGCTGTAGTCATATCACTGGCATCTAACACCAGGCTGTAGTCATATCACTGGCATCTAACACCGGGCTGTAGTCATATCACTGGCATCTGGCACCGGGCTGTAGTCATATCACTGGCATCTGGCACCAGACTAATAGCAGTATCACTAGTGTAAGAGTCATATCACTGGCAGGTGTCACCAGGATTTTATTTTATTTTTTTATTTAAAAAAAAAAGGAAAACTCCGCTTTCTCCCCCTGCACTAACCAGTGGTAGTGCGGGGGACGCCGATCGGTTTGACGCTTACTGTGCCCGGATCCGCCACGCCGTTCTGTTGTAATCTTCTATTTTCGGTATATGCTAATGAGTTGCTAACTGCCATCAGCCGGGGTAACTGGCACTCTGACGTCAGTGCTGCTGGCCACAGCGCCGCCCAGCTCATCAATATTCCTGCCCTCTCTATTCATTACAGAGCGGGGAGAAGAGGGAGAGGCGGAGGGAGGGGAGGAATATTGATGAACTAAGCGGCGCTGCGGCCAGCGGCACTGACATCAGAGTGCCAGTTAGCAACTCATTAGCATATACCGAAAATAGAAGGTTACGGCAGAACGGTGTGGCGGATCCGGTCACGGTAGGCATCAAACTGATCAGCGTCCCCCGCACTACCAGCCAGTACCACTAGTTAGTGCGGGGGGGGGGAGAAAGCTGACAGTTTTTTCGTATGTTGTTTCGTATCTCGGTACGTGACGGAAGCTACAACCTCATCCACTAATCTTATGTAGTACTACAAGTCCCATGATGGATCTGTACCGTCCACTAGTCACAGCAGATTTCACAATGAAGAAAGAATGTTGGGCGCAGGTTTTCTAACCCTTGGATTGCTGACTGGGTGACAAAAGTGCTCTGCAGGATCCTAATATTAAGGTTATATTATGAACTATTCCTACAGCGCCAAATGTTTCATTCCGACACAGCTTCATCCATGTGTTTTGTTACTCTGTGGAATCAGGGTATATAGTAGTTCCAAACCTCCTCCAGCTATATCTGTATACTGCTGCAGCTATCTCTATAGTATCAGAGAATGTAGTAGTTACACACCTCCCCTCCTGCTATGTCTGTATACTGCTGCTCTCTCTATGAGATAAGGAAATATAGTAGTTATATACCTCACCTCCAGCTCTATCTGTATACTACTGCTATCTCTATGAGATCAGGATATATTCGTTACACACCTCCTCTCGACCTCTATCTGTATACAGCTGCTGCTGCTATTTCTATGGAATCAGAATATATAGTAGTTATAAATCTCCCCTCCAGCTCTATCTGTATACTGCTGCTATCTCTGAGATCAGAATATATATAGTAGTTATACACCTCCGCTCCAGCTCTATCTGTATACTTCTGCTGCTATCTCTATGGGATCAGGATATATAGTAGTTATACATCTCCCCATCCAGCTCTATCTGTATACTGCTGCTGCTATCTCTATGGGATCAGGATATATAGTAGTTATGCACCTCCCCTCCAGCTCTATCTGTATACTGCTGCTATCTCTATGAGATCAGGACATATAGTAGTTATACACCTACCTCCAGCTCTATCTGTATACTGCTGCTATCTCTATGGGATCAGGATATATAGTAGTTATACACCTTCCCTCCAGTTCTATCTGTATACTGCTGCTGCTGCTGCTATCTCTATGGGATCAGGATATATAGTAGTTATACACCTCCGGGCATGCTGGGAATTGTAGTTTTGCAACATCTGGAGGTCCACAGGTTGGAGACCACTGCTATAGACCATTGTTTCCCAACCTGGGTCTCTCCAGCATGATGGGAGTTGTAGTTTTGCAGCAGCTAGAGATCAACAGGTTACAAATCACTGTCCATATGTTTTCATTCCTAGACCTGATTTCGTGCGGCGGACGGGACAATATTACAGAGATTTGCTGCGATGACTTTTCATGGCTCCGGATTTAATGTCGTCATTAAAGCAGATTGATTCATTCCTGCGGCCCCCTATACTGCACCCCCTCCACCTGCTCAGACCTCGAGTAAGGTTCATTTATCTTCTCTTTGATTCCATTGCCAAAAAATCCAGGACGTGCGGCGCGGGGACATCTTTCGAACGGCCGGTGTCACAGCCTCAATATCGGTAGATTTACAGCTCTGGAGAATCCCAAATTCAATCTACAAGCAATATTGAATCTATCCGCGAGGTGGTTCAGATCCTGCCGCCCCCTCTCAAGAGGCAAAGGAATTGAGGGGGGGGAGGGATAGAAAGTTTTGGAAAGTAAAACTAAATATTGCAAAAGATGTGATACTCGCTGTAGTCAGTAGGGGGCCCCGTAGATGCTTTGTGGCTTATTGGTATTTATAGTAATGGTCTTCAAACTGTGCACCTCCAGCTGTTGCAAAACTTCAACTCCAAGCCTGACTGGATAGAGCTGCACTTACTATTCTACTGTTACATCATATCTTATCCTCCAGTCCCCTCCAGAGCTGCACTCATTATTCTACTGTTACATCATGTCTTATTCTCCAGTCCCCTCCAGAGCTGCACTCATTATTCTACTGTTACATCATGTCTTATTCTCCAGTCCCCTCCAGAGCTGCACTCATTATTCTACTGTTACATCATGTCTTATTCTCCAGTCCCCTCCAGAGCTGCACTCATTATTCTACTGTTACATCATATCTTATCCTCCAGTCCCCTCCAGAGCTGTACTCATTATTCTACTGTTACATCATATCTTATCCTCCAGTCCCCTCCAGAGCTGTACTCATTATTCTACTGTTACATCATGTCTTATTCTCCAGTCCCCTCCAGAGCTGCACTCATTATTCTACTGTTATATCATGTTTTATCCTCCAGTCCCCTCCAGAGCTGCACTCATTATTCTACTGTTATATCATGTTTTATACTCCAGACACCTCCAGAGCAGCAGTCACAATTCTCCTGAAATGTCCTGTCTTATGCCCCAGTCACCTCCAGAACTGCATATATACTCAGATTTATCTAAACTGAGGTCACCCGTTAAAATTGTGGCCAAAATCCTATAGAAAACTGATATGTCCCAAAGTTCCCAAGATAACAACCCTTCCCCTCCTAGGGAAACAATAAAGTAAATAAAGGAGCTTGATTTGGTCCTAAGCCCGTTTATGTCGTCAGTCTCAGCTTCTTTTGTTGCAATGCTTTACACTGCATCTCTGCTCCATTAGTGCACAGCTCTGAGCAGCGGCTAAGCGGCATTGTCTTTGCAATGTGAGATAATCGGGTTCCCTCCTCCTCATTCATTAGAGACTCACTGCTCTGTTCTTAATTCTTTATACTGCAGCACTGCTCTATTAGGACACAGACGTTATCAATGACTTCAGTAGAGTAGAATCTGAAGTCATCTCAATTTACTAGATAATATATTAGAGAGATTGTTGTGCTGTTTCCAATTTTGTGACCTCCAGGGGGCCCCTCTGAGAGGCCACCGTCAGATTATTATATTGGTCGCCGCTTCATAGCCGAATAATTTCATTATCCAGTCCCTGCGGGATTAATTGTTCCTGGAAAGTCAGCGCTCCGTGCAATGCCCTTTGGCCTGGCAGAACTACCAACCATTGGCATTGTTATATTGCTCGAGCTGGGTGCGTAGTGTGACCCCTGGCACGAGACTTTTGTCTTATTGCAGAGCCCCCCTGCTCATCATGCTGCAGAGCCCCCCTGCTCGTCATGCTGCAGGGCCCCCCTGCTCGTCACGCTGCAGGGCCCACCTGCTCGTCACGCTGCAGGGCCCCCCTGCTCGTCACGCTGCAGGGCCCCCCTGCTCGTCACGCTGCAGGGCCCCCCTGCTCGTCACGCTGCAGGGCCCCCCTGCTCGTCACGCTGCAGGGCCCCCCTGCTCGTCACGCTGCAGGGCCCCCCTGCTCGTCGGGCTGCAGGGCCCCCCTGCTCGTCGGGCTGCAGGGCCCCCCTGCTCGTCGGGCTGCAGGGCCCCCCTGCTCGTCGGGCTGCAGGGCCCCCCTGCTCGTCGGGCTGCAGGGCCCCCCCTGCTAGTCACGCCGCCTCAAGTAACATCCAGAGCTGCACTTTACTATTTTGCTTTCCCGTATAGACTAGGACAAGAGGATCAGAGTCGTCTCATCATAAGAGAACAAATAGGAGATCTGTTATGCTAATAGAAACTAATAGAAGATTGTCCATAATACGGGGGGGGGGGGGGGGGGGGGGTCAGGAATAGAATGTAGTGTTTAGCAGTATATAGAGGTGTCAGAAATCCTCCATCCTCTGCTGATGAATCTACAGACACTAATGATAATGAGATGTCTGCTGACTCCGCCCTCTAATAATAATATGTCTACTGACCCCGCCCTCTAATGATAATGAGATGACTCTGCTGACCCCGCCCTCTAATGATAATGAGATGACTTTGCTGACCCCACCTTCAAATGATAATGAGATGACTGCTGACCCCGCCCTCTAATGATAATGAGATGACTCTGCTGACTCCTCCTTTTAATGATAATGAGATGACTGCTGACCCTGCCTTCTAATGATAGAGATGACTCTGCTAACCCCGCCCTCTAATGAAAGCGATTACTCTGCTGACTCCGCCCTCTAATGATGAGATGACTCTGCTGATCCCGCCCTCTAATGATAATGAGATGACTCTGCTGACCCCGCCCTCTAATGATAATGAGATGACTCTGCTGACCCCGCCCTCTAATGATGAGATGGCTCTGCTGACCCCTCATTCTATTCATGAGATGGCTCTACTGACCCCTCCGTCTATTCATGAGATGACTGCTGACCCCACCTCTATTCATGAAATGACTCTGCTGACCCCTCCCTCTCTTGATAATGAGATGACTCTGCTGACCCCTCCTCTATTCATGAGATGACTCTGCTGACCCCTTCTCTATTCATGAGATGACTCTGCTGACCCCTCCTCTCTTGATGAGATGACTCTGCTGACCCCTCCTCTCTTGATGAGATGACTCTGCTGACCCCTCCTTTATTGATGAGATGACTCTGCTGACCCCTCCTCTATTGATGAGATGACTCTGCTGACCCCTCCTCTCTTGATGAGATGACTCTGCTGACCCCTCCTCTCTTGATGAGATGACTCTGCTGACCCCTCCTCTATTGATGAGATGACTCTGCTGACCCCTCCTCTCTTGATGAGATGACTCTGCTGACCCCGCCCTCTAATGATGAGATGACACTCGGTGTATTTATCAGCTTCATTGGCCGCAGTGAAAACTATTAACCCCTTCAGTACATATTTTGTGATTAATGTTTATATTGACAACAAAGAGGCTTCATGTCCCAGCAGCGCCTGCTTTGTCCCCCGTCGGTATCATTATATATACATGCTCATTCACATCATACAAACCACCATGATACTAATTCCTTCCCCTTAATCACACTCGTCCACTTCAGAGAGAAATCTCAGCGGACGCGGACGTCTCGGGGCGATGCTTTTATTTCTGTGATGTCACCTTCGCTCTGCGGTGAATCATACACCTGCGTCTCCACTCCCAGGGGTTCCTAGAATGTAGAAATATTTAATAAGCGGATCTCAAAACAGGACTTGTCAATTTTTATTCCATTAGGGACCGAGCCAAAAACATCAGCATTAGAATAATAGAGAAACTTAATTTACTCCGTCCCCCTCTCTGTATTTCCTCCTCCATCCGTTCTATGAAGCACTTAAGTGTCTGAGAGCACCGAAAGTGTTTGTTATCCCACATAATGGGACGTAACAGGATTATTAGGGGTCCATCTGCTTCTGGGCGACCCCTGGCTATGAGGCATCTGACATCAGATTCGACTGAGATAGCAGTATACAGCAGCAGTATACAGAGAGCTGGAGGGGAGGTGTATAACTACTATACATCCTGATCCCATAGAGATAGCAGCAGTATACAGATAGAGCTGGAGGAGAGGTGTATAACTATTATATATCCTGATCCCATCGAGATAGCAGCAGCAGTATACAAATAGATTTGTGGGTGGAGTATATAATTACATATATATCCTGATCCCATAGAAAGAGCAGAAGCAGTATACAAATAGATTTGGGGGTGGGGTATATAATTACACATATATCCTGATCCAATAGAAATAGCAGCAGTATACAAATAGAGCTGGAGGAGAGGTGTATAACTACTGTATACCCTGATCCCTTAGAGATAGCAGCAGTGTACAGATAGATCTGAAGGGTGGATGCATAACTACTATATATCCTGATCCCTTAGAGATAGCAGCAGCAGTATACAGATAGAGCTGGGAGGGGTATAACTACAATGTATCCTGATCACACAGAGATAGCAGCAGCAGTATACAGATAGAGCTGGAGGGGTATAACTACAATGTATCCTGATCACACAGAGATAGCAGCAGCAGTATACAGATAGAGCTAGAGGAGAAAGGTCTGAAAGTTATGCAGGATTGATCGGGTAGGTGATGATGTCATCCTGTAGTTTGCAGAAAGTCATCTGACCAAGGACTGAACACTTCCTACGACACATTAAACACAATTTTCTTTGGATCAGGCAGGTGACCATATCCCTCTGTTAAAGTACGAAACACAAGGATGCAGCTGTGCTGGAATAAAACAGATGGTCCTGTAGGACTAGTGATGGTGGCTGTGCATCATATGGGAGGAAAAACAACAACCCGGAGTGATTTGTTACAAGACCTTCATTCGCCCGTTAAAACAATCGTCCCCAGTGGCGGACCCCTGCGATCACACATCTTATTCCCTATCCTGTGGACATCAGGCCACGCCCCCTCAATGCATGTCTATGGGAGGGGGCGTTCGTCCAGATATCTTTTTGCAGGGGTTCCAGATATCCTTTTGGGGATAGGGGATAAGATGTCTAGCAGCGGAGTACCCTATTCAAGGTGTTCTAATTGGCCACCTTCCCGTTTCGGCGGCAGTGATCGTGACATGACGCCACGCCCCCTTCATGACATCACGCCGTGCCAACTCAATGCATGTCTATGGGAGGGCGTGTGGCAGATGTTACGTCCCCTCCCATAGACATGTATTGAGGGGGCGTGACATGACGCCACGACCACTGCCGCCGTAACCCAGCGTTCATCCAGAACACCGGGTGCTGCGTGGAGATAGCGGGGGTCCCAAAATCTTCTTGCAAAACTTTTGGTTCCGGCTCAATCATATTGTGCGGATATACAACCAAGGATTGGTCCAGTGAAGCATCGATTATTCTCCTCGCTTCCCATAGAACTGGAATTGCAGGGATTTAAAGGGGTATTTTGGCCAAAGACATCTTATCCCCCTATCAAAGGGCCTGGAGTTGTGATATTAGGCCACGCCCCCTCATGATGTCATGCCAAAATATCCCCTCCATTCATGTCTATGCCCATCATGCCGCCCTCCCATAGACATGAATGAAGGGGGTGTGACGTGATGTCCTTTGGATAGGGCAGTGGTCCCCAAACTGTGGCCCTCCAGATGTTGCAAAACTACAACTCCCAGCATGCCTGGACAGCCAACGGCTGTCCAGGCATGCTGGGAATTGTAGTTTTGCAACATCTGGAGGGCCACAGTTTGGGGACCACTGGGATAAGGGGATAAGGTGTCTTTGGCCGAAATACCCTTTTAACCGGATGTGACCATTGGGACTCAGGACGGGGTGCGCAGCTGTTGTGGTGTCATGTCCCATGCACGACCCTAAAAAGTGAGCATACACGTGCTCTTCTAATGACCCTGTCAGTGGTGTAGGGGTATAACGGCACATGTATGATGTATCATGTACTGATATAATCACTAGAGATGAGCGAGCTTACAGTAAATTCGATTCGTCACGAACTTCTCGGCTCGGCAGTTGATGGCTTTTCCTGCATAAATTAGTTCAGCTTTCCAGTGCTCCGGTGGGCTGGAAAAGGTGGATACAGTCCTAGGAGACTCTTTCCTAGGAATGTATCCACCTTTTCCAGCCCACCAGAGCACCGGAAAGCTGAACTAATTTATGCAGGAAAATCAACAACTGCCGAGCCGAGAAGTTTGTGACGAATCGAATTTACTGTAAGTTCGCTCATCTCTAATAATCACTTCTTTTGGTCTTTATTGTTTTTTTATACTTATTTTTTTCCCCCTTTTGTCTTACAGAGTGATATGTTAGATGTCAATCAGATAATGAAAGATTTGGCGTCTATTGTGTACGAGCAAGGTCACGATATAGGTAAGTATGCGCCCGGTAACTGCTTATTACGGTATCTGTCTTATCTATTATTACTGGGAGATGTTTTGTATAAGATTATTTATTGTGTTTTTTTTGTTTGTTTGTTTTTTTTTTCAATTTTTCATTTTCTCTACATATGATTTTGGCTTTTCTTGTACGGATTTTAAATTTTAAAATATCTTCTACTCCAATCACATCCAAAGCTGCATTCAAAATGTATAGTAAACTGTATTTTTTCTCCTTTATTTTTATTTTTTTATTATTTTATAGTAGATATTATTAGATGATATTATTTTTACATTTTATTTAGATTTTCTACTCTTTGTCAGGCTCCGTTATTGGTGGTTACACCTCAGCTGAGGGGGACCTGAGTAATTTTCCTCTTTCTATGTGATTATGGGGGCGGCCATCTTGCCTTAGCTGCTTCTCTGGTTTGTGAACGGTATCTACAGATCAGCCCCATGAACAAGAGACCTCAGTCTGAAAATATCTCATTGGGTTCTATGGGAGAGGATTGTGGGCATGCTCTGTATGCTATCATTAGGTGGACATGCTTTGCAGGCATCGTGTGGAGAGGATGCTTTGTGTTCTATTATCAGCTCTGTGTACTACCATATGGTTGCCCTGCTGTGTACACTATAGGGGTGGCCGTGCGCTGTAATGCTGTTATATGATGTCATATGGTGGTCTGTATACTCTCATATGATGGGCATGCTCTCTATACTGATATATGGTGGGCGTGCTCTGTACGATGTCACATGATGGGCGTGCTCTGTATACTGACATGATGGGCGTGCTCTGTATACTGACATGATGGGCGTGCTCTGTATACTGACATGATGGGCGTGCTCTGTATACTGACATGATGGGCGTGCTCTGGATGTTGTCATATGGTGGGCATGCTCTTACACTGCCATATTGTGGGCGTGCTCTGTATGCTGTTACATGATGCCATATGGTGGGCGTGCTCTGTATTGTGTCATGGTGTGCGTGCTCTGTATGTTATATGGTGGGCGTGCTCTGTATGCTGTTACATGATGCCATATGGTGGGCGTGCTCTGTATGGTGTCATGGTGTGCGTGCTTTGTATGTTATATGGTGGGCATGCTTTGTATGTTATATGGTGGCCATGCTCTTACACTGTCATTTGGTGGGCGTGCGCTTACACTGTCATATGGTGGGCGTGCACTTACACTGTCATATGGTGGGCGTGCACTTACACTGTCATATGGTGGGCGTACGCTTACACTGTCATATGGTGGGCATGTTCCGTATGGTGTCATGGTGGGTGTGCTCCGTATGTTATATGGTGGGTGTGCTTTGTATGTTATATGGTGGCCATGCTCTTACACTGTCATTTGGTGGGCGTGCGCTTACACTGTCATATGGTGGGCGTGCACTTACACTGTCATATGGTGGGCGTGCACTTACACTGTCATATGGTGGGCGTGCACTTACACTGTCATATGGTGGGCGTGCACTTACACTGTCATATGGTGGGTGTACGCTTACACTGTCATATGGTGGGCATGTTCCGTATGGTGTCATGGTGGGTGTGCTCCGTATGTTATATGGTGGGCGTGCTCAGTATGGTGTCATATGGTGGGCATGCTCTGTATGTTATATGGTGGGCGTGCTCTGTATGGTGTCATATGGTGGGCGTGCTCTGTATGGTGTCATATGGTGGGCGTGCTCTGTATGGTGTCATGGTGGGCGTGCTCTGTATGGTGTCATGGTGGGCGTGCTCTGTATGGTGTCATGGTGGGCGTGCTCTGTATGGTGTCATGGTGGGCGTGCTCTGTATGGTGTCATGGTGGGCGTGCGCTGTATGTTATATGGTGGGCATGCTCTTTGTTATATGGGGGGTGTGCTTACACTGTCATATGGTGGGCGTGCTCTGTATTTCATATGGTGGGCGTGTGCTTACACTGTCATATAGTGGGTATGCGTTAACATGGTCATGGTGGGCGTGTGCTTACACTGTCACATAGCGGGCGTGCTCTTACACGGTGACATGGCGGGCGTGCTCTTACACGGTGACATGGCGGGCGTGCTCTTACGCGGTCACATGGCGGGGCGTGCTCTTACGCGGTCACATGGCGGGGCGTGCTCTTACACGGTGACATGGCGGGGCGTTCTCTTACACGGTGACATGGCGGGCGTGCTCTTACACGGTGACATGGCGGGCGGGCGTGCTCTTACACTGTCACATGGCGGGCGTGCTCTTACGCGGTCACATGGCGGGCGTGCTCTTACGCGGTCACATGGCGGGCGTGCTCTTACGCGGTCACATGGCGGGCGTGCTCTTACGCGGTCACATGGCGGGCGTGCTCTTACGCGGTCACATGGCGGGCGTGCTCTTACGCGGTGACATGGCGGGGCGTTCTCTTACGCGGTGACATGGCGGGCGTTCTCTTACACGGTGACACGGCGGGCGTTCTCTTACACGGTGACATGGCGGGCGGGCGTGCTCTTACACTGTCACATGGCGGGGCGTGCTCTTACGCGGTCACATGGCGGGGCGTGCTCTTACGCGGTCACATGGCGGGGCGTGCTCTTACGCGGTCACATGGCGGGGCGTGCTCTTACGCGGTCACATGGCGGGACGTGCTCTTACGCGGTCACATGGCGGGCGTGCTCTTACGCGGACACATGGCGGGCGTGCTCTTACGCGGTCACATGGCGCACATGCTCTTACGCGGTCACATGGCGGGCGTGCTCTTACGCGGTCACATGGCGTGCGTGCTCTGTGTTATATGGTGGGCGTGCGCTTACACTGTCACATGGCGGGCGTGCTCTTACACGGTGACATGGCGGGCGTGCTCTTACACGGTGACATGGCGGGCGTGCTCTTACACGGTGACATGGCGGGCGTGCTCTTACACTGTCACATGGCGGGGCGTGCTCTTACACTGTCACATGGCGGGGCGTGCTCTTACACTGTCACATGGCGGGGCGTGCTCTTACACTGTCACATGGCGGGCGTGCTCTTACACTGTCACATGGCGGGCGTGCTCTTACACTGTCACATGGCGGGGCGTGCTCTTACACTGTCACATGGCGGGGCGTGCTCTTACGCGGTGACATGGCGGGCGTGCTCTTACGCGGTGACATGGCGGGGCGTTCTCTTACGCAGTGACATGGCGGGCGTTCTCTTACACGGTGACATGGCGGGCGTGCTCTTACACGGTGACATGGCGGGCGGGCGTGCTCTTACACTGTCCCATGGCGGGCGTGCTCTTACGCGGTCACATGGCGGGCGTGCTCTTACACGGTGACATGGCGGGCGTGCTCCTACACGGTGACATGGCGGGCGTGCTCCTACACGGTCACATGGCGGGCAGGCGTGCTCTTACGCGGTCACAGGGCGGGCGTGCTCTTACGCGGTCACATGGCGGGCGTGCTCTTACGCGGTCACATGGCGGGCGTGCGTCACATGGCGGGCGTGCTCTTACGCGGTCACATGGCGGGTGTGCTCTTACGCGGTCACATGGCGGGCGTGCTCTTACGCGGTCACATGGCGGGCGTGCTCTTACGCGGTCACATGGCCGGCGTGCTCTTACGCGGTCACATAGCGGGCGTGCTCTTACGCGGTCACATGGCGGGGCGTGCTCTTACGCGGTCACATGGCGGGGCGTGCTCTTACGCGGTCACATGGCGGGGCGTGCTCTTACGCGGTCACATGGCGGGGCGTGCTCTTACGCGGTCACATGGCGGGGCGTGCTCTTACGCGGTCACATGGCGGGACGTGCTCTTACGCGGTCACATGGCGGGCGTGCTCTTACGCGGTCACATGGCGCGCGTGCTCTTACGCGGTCACATGGCGGGCGTGCTCTTACGCGGTCACATGGCGGGCGGGCACATGGCGGGCGTGCTCTGTGTTATATGGTGGGCGTGCGCTTACACTGTCACATGGCGGGCGTGCTCTTACACGGTGACATGGCGGGCGTGCTCTTACACGGTGACATGGCGGGCGTGCTCTTACACGGTGACATGGCGGGCGTGCTCTTACACTGTCACATGGCGGGGCGTGCTCTTACACTGTCACATGGTGGGGCGTGCTCTTACACTGTCACATGGCGGGGCGTGCTCTTACACTGTCACATGGCGGGGCGTGCTCTTACACTGTCACATGGCGGGCGTGCTCTTACACTGTCCCATGGAGGGGCGTGCTCTTACACTGTCCCATGGAGGGGCGTGCTCTGGGCGTGCTCTTACACTGTCACATGGCGGGCGTGCTCTTACACTGTCACATGGCGGGCGTGCTCTTACACTGTCACATGGCGGGCGTGCTCTTACACTGTCACATGGCGGGCGTGCTCTTACACTGTCACATGGCGGGCGTGCTCTTACACTGTCACATGGCGGGCGTGCTCTTACACTGTCACATGGCGGGCGTGCTCTTACACTGTCACATGGCGGGCGTGCTCTTACACTGTCACATGGCGGGGCGTGCTCTTACACTGTCACATGGCGGGCGTGCTCTTACACTGTCACATGGCGGGCGTGCTCTTACACTGTCACATGGCGGGCGTGCTCTTACACTGTCACATGGCGGGCGTGCTCTTACACTGTCACATGGCGGGCGTGCTCTTACACTGTCACATGGCGGGCGTGCTCTTACACTGTCACATGGCGGGCGTGCTCTTACACTGTCACATGGCGGGGCGTGCTCTTACACTGTCACATGGCGGGGCGTGCTCTTACACTGTCACATGGCGGGCGTGCTCTTACACTGTCACATGGCGGGCGTGCTCTTACACTGTCTCATGACGGGGCGTGCTCTTACACTCTCGCATGACGGGGCGTGCTCTTACACTGTCACATGGTGGGCGTGCTCTTACACTGTCACATGGTGGGCGTGCTCTTACACTGTCACATGGTGGGCGTGCTCTTACACTGTCACATGGTGGGCGTGCTCTTACACTGTCACATGGTGGGCGTGCTCTTACACTGTCACATGGTGGGCGTGCTCTTACACTGTCACATGGTGGGCGTGCTCTTACACTGTCACATGGCGGGCGTGCTCTTACACTGTCACATGGCGGGCGTGCTCTTACACTGTCACATGGCGGGCGTGCTCTTACACTGTCACATGGCGGGCGTGCTCTTACACTGTCACATGGCGGGCGTGCTCCTATGCTGTCAGTCCCTGTCACCTATTCTGACTGCTGGATCCTTATCCTGCAGTTTCTCTGTTTATATCTAATTTATAATCTTACCTATTTTATGTATATATTTATATATATATTTTCTTTTATGCAGCTTTGGGTGTGACTGGAGTATAAGACAAAAAAAAAATTATAATATTTTTTCATGATTTCTAAACTTTGTGTAGGTTTAACCCATTAAATGATGACAATACTTTTTTTTTAGCTGAGGGGAGGCAGGATCCCCCATAGACAGGTCCCGGGTTGGGGACATCACTCGGTCTCCTTCATGCCGGTTCTGGCAGCGTTGAGAATGGATATGACGGTGATATATATGGGGAGGGGGGTGAGAATTTGAGGAGGCGCTCCTTTATCCCTGTATTAATCACATTAGTCGGCAGCCGCAGGCTGACAGTGTCTGTTCTTGTCCTATAATGGAGGAGATAAGCATACATCTAATGCTCTGTCCTGAATTTACAGATAGCATTGAAGCCAATATTGAGTCTGCTTCATCTCATGTAGAATCTGCCAATCGCCAGTTGGCCAAAGCAAGTCAGCACCAAGTAAGTAAGATTAGAGCGGTCGGGGGGCCGCCGTATCAGCCGCGAGCAGGCGCGCACGTATAATACATGACTAGCGGCTTCTTATTCTTCCTCGCTCCTTTGCTGTCGCTGCTGATAAGTGCAAAACAGGAAAAAAAAAAAATTTTGTTACGTGAAATATGTGAAATATTCCCCCCCCACCCCCCGAGCGGCTCATCCGTGACAGTGAACCAGGAATCCCAAACAAACTCATTAGAATGGTGTTTCCTGACCAGGGTGCCTCCAGCTGTTGCAAAACGAAAACTCCCGGCATGCCCGGTCAGCATTTTCATAGATTTTGTATCTTGGGCAATTATCCTATGTGTATTTTACTTGGTGCTTTGTTTCCAGAGTCCACTGATGATGATGCCACCACAGGTGAAACATGTAGGGACAAGAAACATGTAGGGAAACAGGTGAAACATGTAGGGATGTGTTTAGTACAGAAGATCTGCAAATTGGAGGCCTCCAGATGCTGCAAAACTACAACTCCAAGCATGCCCGGACAGCCTTCGGCTGTCCGGGCATGCTGGGAGTTGCAGTTTTGCAACAGCTGGAGGCACCCTGGTTAGGAAACACTGCCTCAATGGGATACTCCGCCCCTAGACATCTTATAGATAAGATGTCTCATCGCAGGGGTCCCCCACAATCTCTCCTGCAGCACCCACCTGTCATCCACCACGCCCCCTCACATAGACTTGCATTGAAGGGGGCGGGGCTTGACATAACGAGGGGCTATGACATCACAGGACTCCGGCCCCTGCATCGCCAGTCATCAGGTACGGAGCAAACTTCGCACCGTGCACCAGATGGGGGGGGTGACAGCAGCAGGACCCCCGCAATCAGACATCCTATCCCCTATCCTTTGGATTGGGGATAAGATGTCTAGGGGCGGAGTACCCCTTTTAGTAATAATAGGCAGGAGGGATGGGAACAAATAGGGGAGCTGTAGTTTTGCAGCAGCTGGAGGCACCCTGCTTGGGAAACACTACCTTAAAGGGTTACTCCGCTACCCAGCATCCGTACGTCATGGCCTGCCCCCTCAATGAAAGTCCCATAGACTTGCATTGAGGGGGCGGGACGTGACGTCACATGACGGGGCGTGACATCACGAGGGGGCGGGCGTGAACATGGAAGCCCGCACACAGCGCTCGTAACTCAATGTTCCGGAAGCTGGGGAGCAGAGTAACCCTTTAAAGGGGTGCTCTGCTGGAAACCTTTTTTTTTTTTTTTTCTTTTTTTTTTTTATTAACTAGTGCCAGAAAGTTAAACAGATTTGTTAAATTACTTCTATTAAAAAAAATCTTAATCCTTCCAATACTTATCAGCTGCTGTATGCTCCAGAGGAAGTTGTGTAGTTCTTTCCAGTCTGATCACAGTGCTCTCTGCTGACACCTCTGTCCATGTCAGGAACTCTCAGAGTAGGAGCAAATCCCCATACAAAACCTCTCCTTCTCTGGACAGTTCCTAAAATGGGCAGAGGTGTCAGCAGAGAGCACTGTGGTCAGACAGATAGGAAATTCAAAAAGATAAGAACTTCCTCTGGAAAATGCAGTAGCTGATAAGTACTGGAAGGATTAAGATTTTTATATAGAAGTAATTCAAAAATCTGTTTAACTTTCTGGCACCAGTTGATAAAAAAAAAAAAAAAAAAAAGTTTTCCACCGGAGTACCCCTTTTTAAGGGATGGGAACAAATAGAAGTTGTTGTGAAACTACAACTCCCAGCATGTCCTGAGAGCCACGGGTCGGGGATCATGAGTTAGGATGTTAGTATTCAGTAAGAGCATCGAATGCAAACATCTAATTACATAAATGTAGATTACGGAACATTTGACGCAATAGAAAAAACCTAGAAGCTTTCTTATAGAAACAGCGCCATGCCTGCCCTCAGGTTGGATGTGGTATTACAAGTCTATTCTCGTCAATGGAACTGAGCTGCAATATCACATCCAAACTGAGGACAGGTGAGGTGCAGTTTCTGGAAGGGAACAACTGTTCTTTTTAATCCTGGATAATCCCTTTTAGGACACAATTTCTCCCCTCATGTTTAAACTTGAAATCTGGTAATCTGGCATTATATTGTAGTCCTGTACTCAGTTTCATCATGCATCCTGGAATCTGCTAATCTGGCATTATATGGTAGATCTGTACCCACTTTCTAAGTGCATCCTGCAAATCCGGCATTATATTGTACTCCTGTACTCAGAGCATCCAGTAATCCGGCATTATATTGTACTCCTGTACTCAGAGCATCCAGTAATCCAGAAGTCTGGTAATCCGGCATTATATTGTACTCCTGTACTCAGAGCATCCAGTAATCCGGCATTATATTGTACTCCTGTACTCAGAGCATCCAGTAATCCAGAAGTCTGGTAATCCGGCATTATATTGTACTCCTGTACTCAGAGCATCCAGTAATCCAGAAGTCTGGTAATCCGGCATTATATTGTACTCCTGTACTCAGAGCATCCAGTAATCCAGAAGTCTGGTAATCCAGCATTATATTGTACTCCTTTACTCTGAGCATCCAGTAATCCAGAAGTCTGGTAATCCGGCATTATATTGTACTCCTGTACTCAGTGCATCCAGTAATCCAGAAATCTGGTAATCCGGCATTATATTGTACTCCTGTACTCAGAGCATCCAGTAATCCAGAAGTCTGGTAATCCAGCATTATATTGTACTCCTGTACTCTGAGCATCCAGTAATCCAGAAGTCTGGTAATCCGGCATTATATTGTACTCTTTTACTCTGAGCATCCAGTAATCCAGAAGTCTGGTAATCCGGCATTATATTGTACTCCTGTACTCAGTGCATCCAGTAATCCAGAAATCTGGTAATCCGGCATTATATTGTACTCCTGTACTCAGAGCATCCAGTAATCCAGAAGTCTGGTAATCCGGCATTATATTTTACCCTTTTACTCAGTTTCATTAAGGGAAAGAAAAAAAACCAGAAGATTGTTCAGCGCAGATGACTGCACCTAGAATCCCATTTTTATTTAGTAAATGTGGAGGACACTACAAACATGTAGGTACACAATAACGGTGATGTGTTTCAAGAGCTCTTGGCGCCTTTAGTCGTACCAGGTATAACTAAACTGGTACAACTACAATGCCAAGAGTGCTTGACATGCATCACTAACCCTCTGTATACTACCCTCCATGTTAAAGGTACTGTAGTATGGAGGGTAGTATACAGAGGGTTAGTGATGGTGTAGAAGGTACTGTACTATGGATGGAGAGTAGTATATATAAGGTTGGTGATGGTGTAGAAGGTACTGTACTATGGATGGAGGGTAGTATATATAGGGTTAGTGATGGTGTAGAAGGTACTGTACTATGGATGGAGGGTAGTATATATAAGGTTAGTGATGGTGTAGAAGGTACTGTACTATGGATGGAGGGTAGTATATATAAGGTTAGTGATGGTGTAGAAGGTACTGTACTAAGGATGGAGGGTAGTATATATATAAGGTTAGTGATGGTGTAGAAGGTACTGTACTATGGATGGAGGGTAGTATATATATAAGGTTAGTGATGGTGTAGAAGGTACTGTACTATGGATGGAGGGTAGTATATATAGGGTTAGGGATGGTGTAGAAGGTACTGTACTATGGATGGAGGGTAGTATATATAAGGTTAGTGATGGTGTAGAAGGTACTGTACTATGGATGGAGAGTAGTATATATAAGGTTAGTGATGGTGTAGAAGGTACTGTACTATGGATGGAGGGTAGTATATATAAGGTTAGTGATGGTGTAGAAGGTACTGTACTATGGATGGAAGGTAGTATATATAGGGTTAGTGATGGTGTAGAAGGTACTGTACTATGGATGGAGGGTAGTATATATATAAGGTTAGTGATGGTGTAGAAGGTACTGTACTATGGATGGAGGGTAGTATATATATAAGGTTAGTGATGGTGTAGAAGGTACTGTACTATGGATGGAGGGTAGTATATATAAGGTTAGTGATGGTGTAGAAGGTACTGTACTATGGATGGAGGGTAGTATATATAAGGTTAGTGATTGTGTAGAAGGTACTGTACTATGGATGGAGGGTAGTATATACAAGGTTAGTGATGGTGTAGAAGGTACTGTACTATGGATGGAGGGTAGTATATATAGGGTTAGTGATGGTGTAGAAGGTACTGTACTATGGATGGAAGGTAGGATATATAAGGTTAGTGATGGTGTAGAAGGTACTGTACTATAGGTGGAGAGTAGTATATATAAGGTTAGTGATGGTGTAGAAGGTACTGTACTATGGATGGAGGGTAGTATATTTAGGGTTAGTGATGGTGTAGAAGGTACTGTACTGTGGATGGAGGGTAGTATATATAAGGTTAGTGATGGTGTAGAAGGTACTGTACTATGGATGGAGGGTAGTATATATAAGGTTAGTGATGGTGTAGAAGGTACTGTACTATGGATGGAGGGTAGTGTATATAAGGTTAGTGATTGTGTAGAAGGTACTGTACTATGGATGGAGGGTAGTATATAGGGTTAGTGATGGTGTAGAAGGTACTGTACTATGGATGGAGGGTAGTATATATAGGGTTAGTGATGGTGTAGAAGGTACTGTACTATGGATGGAGGGTAGTATATATAGGGTTAGTGATGGTGTAGAAGGTACTGTACTATGGATGGAGGGTAGTATATATAGGGTTAGTGATGGTGTAGAAGGTACTGTACTATAGGTGGAGAGTAGTATATATAGGGTTAGTGATGGTGTAGAAGGTACTGTACTATAGGTGGAGAGTAGTATATATAGGGTTAGTGATGGTGTAGAAGGTACTGTACTATAGGTGGAGAGTAGTATATATAAGGTTAGTGATGGTGTAGAAGGTACTGTACTATGGATGGAGAGTAGTATATATAAGGTTAGTGATGGTGTAGAAGGTACTGTACTATGGATGGAGGGTAGTATATATAAGCTTAGTGATGGTGTAGAAGGTACTGTACTATGGATGGAGGGTAGTATATATAAGGTTAGTGATGGTGTAGAAGGTACTGTACTATGGATGGAGGGTAGTATATATAAGGTTGGTGATGGTGTAGAAGGTACTGTACTATGGATGGAGGGTAGTATATATAAGGTTAGTGATGGTGTAGAAGGTACTGTACTATGGATGGAGGGTAGTATATATAGGGTTAGTGATGGTGTAGAAGGTACTGTACTATGGATGGAGAGTAGTGTATATATAAGGTTAGTGATGGTGTAGAAGGTACTGTACTATGGATGGAGAGTAGTATATATAAGGTTAGTGATGGTGTAGAAGGTACTGTACTATGGATGGAGGGTAGTATATATAGGGTTAGTGATTGTGTAGAAGGTACTGTACTATGGATGGAGGGTAGTATATATAAGGTTAGTGATGGTGTAGAAGGTACTGTACTATGGATGGAGGGTAGTATATATAAGGTTAGTGATGGTGTAGAAGGTACTGTACTATGGATGGAGGGTAGTATATATAAGGTTAGTGATGGTGTAGAAGGTACTGTACTATGGATGGAGGGTAGTATATATAAGGTTAGTGATGGTGTAGAAGGTACTGTACTATGGATGGAGAGTAGTATATATAAGGTTAGTGATGGTGTAGAAGGTACTGTACTATGGATGGAGGGTAGTATATATATAAGGTTAGTGATTGTGTAGAAGGTACTGTACTATGGATGGAGGGTAGTGTATATATAGGGTTAGTGATGGTGTAGAAGGTACTGTACTATGGATGGAAGGTAGTATATATAGGGTTAGTGATTGTGTAGAAGGTACTGTACTATGGATGGAGGGTAGTATATATAAGGTTAGTGATGGTGTAGAAGGTACTGTACTATGGATGGAGGGTAGTATATATATAAGGTTAGTGATGGTGTAGAAGGTACTGTACTATGGATGGAGGGTAGTGTATATATAGGGTTAGTGATGGTGTAGAAGGT
Organism: Hyla sarda; assembly: GCF_029499605.1. Taxonomy (NCBI): domain Eukaryota; kingdom Metazoa; phylum Chordata; class Amphibia; order Anura; family Hylidae; genus Hyla; species Hyla sarda. The sequence goes on along the minus strand of NC_079193.1, from coordinate 376,871,474 downwards.
ACTGTACTATAGGTGGAGAGTAGTATATATAAGGTTAGTGATGGTGTAGAAGGTACTGTACTATGGATGGAGGGTAGTATATATAGGGTTAGTGATGGTGTAGAAGGTACTGTACTATGGATGGAGAGTAGTATATATAGGGTTAGTGATTGTGTAGAAGGTACTGTTCTATGGATGGAGGGTAGTATATATAAGGTTAGTGATGGTGTAGAAGGTACTGTACTATGGATGGAGGGTAGTATATATAAGGTTAGTGATGGTGTAGAAGGTACTGTACTATGGATGGAGGGTAGTGTATATATAGGGTTAGTGATGGTGTAGAAGGTACTGTACTATGGATGGAGGGTAGTATATATAAGGTTAGTGATTGTGTAGAAGGTACTGTACTATGGATGGAGGGTAGTATATATAAGGTTAGTGATGGTGTAGAAGGTACTGTACTATGGATGGAGGGTAGTATATATATATAAGGTTAGTGATGGTGTAGAAGGTACTGTACTATGGATGGAGGGTAGTGTATATATAAGGTTAGTGATTGTGTAGAAGGTACTGTACTATGGATGGAGGGTAGTATATATAAGGTTAGTGATGGTGTAGAAGGTACTGTACTATGGATGGAGGGTAGTGTATATATAAGGTTAGTGATTGTGTAGAAGGTACTGTACTATGGATGGAGGGTAGTGTATATATAAGGTTAGTGATGGTGTAGAAGGTACTGTACTATGGATGGAGGGTAGTGTATATATAAGGTTAGTGATTGTGTAGAAGGTACTGTACTATGGATGGAGGGTAGTATATAGGGTTAGTGATGGTGTAGAAGGTACTGTACTATGGATGGAGGGTAGTATATATAAGGTTAGGGATGGTGTAGAAGGTACTGTACTATGGATGGAGGGTAGTATATATAAGGTTAGTGATTGTGTAGAAGGTACTGTACTATGGATGGAGGGTAGTATATATAAGGTTAGTGATTGTGTAGAAGGTACTGTACTATGGATGGAGGGTAGTATATATAAGGTTAGTGATGGTGTAGAAGGTACTGTACTATGGATGGAGGGTAGTATATATAAGGTTAGTGATTGTGTAGAAGGTACTGTACTATGGATGGAGGGTAGTATATATATAAGGTTAGTGATGGTGTAGAAGGTACTGTACTATGGATGGAGGGTAGTATATATAGGGTTATTGATGGTGTAGAAGGTACTGTACTATGGATGGAGAGTAGTATATATAAGGTTAGTGATGGTGTAGAAGGTACTGTACTATGGATGGAGGGTAGTATATATAAGGTTAGTGATGGTGTAGAAGGTACTGTACTATGGATGGAGGGTAGTATATATAAGGTTAGTGATGGTGTAGAAGGTACTGTACTATGGATGGAGAGTAGTATATATATAAGGTTAGTGATGGTGTAGAAGGTACTGTACTATGGATGGAGAGTAGTATATATATAAGGTTAGTGATGGTGTAGAAGGTACTGTACTATGGATGGAGGGTAGTATATATAAGGTTAGTGATGGTGTAGAAGGTACTGTACTATGGATGGAGGGTAGTATATATAAGGTTAGTGATGGTGTAGAAGGTACTGTACTATGGATGGAGGGTAGTATATATATAAGGTTAGTGATGGTGTAGAAGGTACTGTACTATGGGGGAAAGTAGTATATATAGGGTTAGTGATGGTGTAGAAGGTACTGTACTATGGATGGAGGGTAGTATATATAAGGTTAGTGATGGTGTAGAAGGTACTGTACTATGGATGGAGGGTAGTATATATAGGGTTATTGATGGTGTAGAAGGTACTGTACTATGGATGGAGGGTAGTATATATAAGGTTAGTGATGGTGTAGAAGGTACTGTACTATGGATGGAGGGTAGTATATATAAGGTTAGTGATGGTGTAGAAGGTACTGTACTATGGATGGAGGGTAGTATATATAAGGTTAGTGTTGGTGTAGAAGGTACTGTACTATGGATGGAGTGTAGTATATATAAGGTTAGTGATGGTGTAGAAGGTACTTTACTATGGATGGAGGGTAGTATATATAAGGTTAGTGATGGTGTAGAAGGTACTGTACTATTGGGGAAAGTAGTATATATAGGGTTAGTGATGGTGTAGAAGGTACTGTACTATGGATGGAGGGTAGTATATATAAGGTTAGTGATTGTGTAGAAGGTACTGTACTATGGATGGAGGGTAGTATATATATAAGGTTAGTGATGGTGTAGAAGGTACGGTACTATGGATGGAGGGTAGTATATATAGGGTTATTGATGGTGTAGAAGGTACTGTACTATGGATGGAGGGTAGTGTATATATAAGGTTAGTGATTGTGTAGAAGGTACTGTACTATGGATGGAGAGTAGTATATATAAGGTTAGTGATGGTGTAGAAGGTACTGTACTATGGATGGAGGGTAGTATATATATATAAGGTTAGTGATGGTGTAGAAGGTACTGTACTATGGATGGAGGGTAGTGTATATATAAGGTTAGTGATTGTGTAGAAGGTACTGTACTATGGATGGAGGGTAGTATATATAAGGTTAGTGATGGTGTAGAAGGTACTGTACTATGGATGGAGGGTAGTGTATATATAAGGTTAGTGATTGTGTAGAAGGTACTGTACTATGGATGGAGGGTAGTGTATATATAAGGTTAGTGATGGTGTAGAAGGTACTGTACTATGGATGGAGGGTAGTGTATATATAAGGTTAGTGATTGTGTAGAAGGTACTGTACTATGGATGGAGGGTAGTATATAGGGTTAGTGATGGTGTAGAAGGTACTGTACTATGGATGGAGGGTAGTATATATAAGGTTAGGGATGGTGTAGAAGGTACTGTACTATGGATGGAGGGTAGTATATATAAGGTTAGTGATTGTGTAGAAGGTACTGTACTATGGATGGAGGGTAGTATATATAAGGTTAGTGATTGTGTAGAAGGTACTGTACTATGGATGGAGGGTAGTATATATAAGGTTAGTGATGGTGTAGAAGGTACTGTACTATGGATGGAGGGTAGTATATATAAGGTTAGTGATTGTGTAGAAGGTACTGTACTATGGATGGAGGGTAGTATATATATAAGGTTAGTGATGGTGTAGAAGGTACTGTACTATGGATGGAGGGTAGTATATATAGGGTTAGTGATGGTGTAGAAGGTACTGTACTATGGATGGAGGGTAGTATATATAGGGTTATTGATGGTGTAGAAGGTACTGTACTATGGATGGAGAGTAGTATATATAAGGTTAGTGATGGTGTAGAAGGTACTGTACTATGGATGGAGGGTAGTATATATAAGGTTAGTGATGGTGTAGAAGGTACTGTACTATGGATGGAGGGTAGTATATATAAGGTTAGTGATGGTGTAGAAGGTACTGTACTATGGATGGAGAGTAGTATATATATAAGGTTAGTGATGGTGTAGAAGGTACTGTACTATGGATGGAGAGTAGTATATATATAAGGTTAGTGATGGTGTAGAAGGTACTGTACTATGGATGGAGGGTAGTATATATAAGGTTAGTGATGGTGTAGAAGGTACTGTACTATGGATGGAGGGTAGTATATATAAGGTTAGTGATGGTGTAGAAGGTACTGTACTATGGGGGAAAGTAGTATATATAGGGTTAGTGATGGTGTAGAAGGTACTGTACTATGGATGGAGGGTAGTATATATAAGGTTAGTGATGGTGTAGAAGGTACTGTACTATGGATGGAGGGTAGTATATATAGGGTTATTGATGGTGTAGAAGGTACTGTACTATGGATGGAGGGTAGTATATATAAGGTTAGTGATGGTGTAGAAGGTACTGTACTATGGATGGAGGGTAGTATATATAAGGTTAGTGTTGGTGTAGAAGGTACTGTACTATGGATGGAGTGTAGTATATATAAGGTTAGTGATGGTGTAGAAGGTACTTTACTATGGATGGAGGGTAGTATATATAAGGTTAGTGATGGTGTAGAAGGTACTGTACTATTGGGGAAAGTAGTATATATAGGGTTAGTGATGGTGTAGAAGGTACTGTACTATGGATGGAGGGTAGTATATATAAGGTTAGTGATGGTGTAGAAGGTACTGTACTATGGATGGAGGGTAGTGTATATATAGGGTTAGTGATGGTGTAGAAGGTACTGTACTATGGATGGAGGGTAGTATATATAGGGTTAGTGATGGTGTAGATGGTACTGTACTATGGATGGAGGGTAGTATATATAAGGTTAGTGATGGTGTAGAAGGTACTGTACTATGGATGGAGGGTAGTATATATAAGGTTAGTGATGGTGTAGAAGGTACTGTACTATGGATGGAGGGTAGTATATATAAGGTTAGTGATGGTGTAGAAGGTACTGTACTATGGATGGAGGGTAGTATATATAAGGTTAGTGATTGTGTAGAAGGTACTGTACTATGGATGGAGGGTAGTATATATATAAGGTTAGTGATGGTGTAGAAGGTACGGTACTATGGATGGAGGGTAGTATATATAGGGTTATTGATGGTGTAGAAGGTACTGTACTATGGATGGAGGGTAGTATATATAGGGTTAGTGATGGTGTAGAAGGTACTGTACTATGGATGGAGGGTAGTATATATAAGGTTAGTGATGGTGTAGAAGGTACTGTACTATGGATGGAGGGTAGTATATATAAGGTTAGTGATGGTGTAGAAGGTACTGTACTATGGATGGAGGGTAGTATATATAAGGTTAGTGATGGTGTAGAAGGTACTGTACTATGGATGGAGGGTAGTATATATAAGGTTAGTGATTGTGTAGAAGGTACTGTACTATGGATGGAGGGTAGTATATATATAAGGTTAGTGATGGTGTAGAAGGTACGGTACTATGGATGGAGGGTAGTATATATAGGGTTATTGATGGTGTAGAAGGTACTGTACTATGGATGGAGGGTAGTGTATATATAAGGTTAGTGATTGTGTAGAAGGTACTGTACTATGGATGGAGAGTAGTATATATAAGGTTAGTGATGGTGTAGAAGGTACTGTACTATGGATGGAGGGTAGTATATATAAGGTTAGTGATGGTGTAGAAGGTACTGTACTATGGATGGAGGGTAGTATATATAAGGTTAGTGATGGTGTAGAAGGTACTGTACTATGGATGGAGGGTAGTGTATATATAGGGTTAGTGATGGTGTAGAAAGTACTGTACTATGGATGGAGGGTAGTATATATAAGGTTAGTGATGGTGTAGAAGGTACTGTACTATGGATGGAGGGTAGTATATATAAGGTTAGTGATGGTGTAGAAGGTACTGTACTATGGATGGAGAGTAGTATATATAAGGTTAGTGATGGTGTAGAAGGTACTGTACTATGGATGGAGGGTCGTATATATAAGGTTAGTGATGGTGTAGAAGGTACTGTACTATGGATGGAGGGTAGTATATATAAGGTTAGTGATGGTGTAGAAGGTACTGTACTATGGATGGAGGGTAGTATATATAAGGTTAGTGATGGTGTAGAAGGTACTGTACTATGGATGGAGGGTAGTATATATAAGGTTAGTGATTGTGTAGAAGGTACTGTACTATGGATGGAGGGTAGTATATATAAGGTTAGTGATGGTGTAGAAGGTACTGTACTATGGATGGAGGATAGTATATATAGGGTTAGGGATGGTGTAGAAGGTACTGTACTATGGATGGAGGGTAGTATATATAAGGTTAGTGATTGTGTAGAAGGTACTGTACTATGTATGGCGGGTAGTATATATAAGGTTAGTGATGGTGTAGAAGGTACTGTACTATGGATGGAGGGTAGTATATATAAGGTTAGTGATGGTGTAGAAGGTACTGTACTATGGATGGAGGGTAGTATATATAAGGTTAGTGATGGTGTAGAAGGTACTGTACTATGGATGGAGGGTAGTATATATAAGGTTAGTGATGGTGTAGAAGGTACTGTACTATGGATGGAGGGTAGTATATATAAGGTTAGTGATGGTGTAGAAGGTACTGTACTATGTATGGAGGGTAGTGTATATAGGGTTAGTGATGGTGTAGAAGGTACTGTACTATGGATGGAGGGTAGTATATATAAGGTTAGTGATGGTGTAGAAGGTACTGTTATATAGATGGACTATGGTGTATGAGCTACTGTATTATGGATGGGGGGGTAATATACTTACACCAATAATTATTTGGGACATACTATCACTGTTTTGCCGCAGTTTAAGCCGCACCCTTTATACTAAGGCCGCACCCCTCAAAAAAAAAAAAAAAAAAGTGGCAAGAATGGTGCAAATAAATTACAAATCATGTGTAATCTCTCTGAGCGCCGCTCTATGGTAACTTCATCAGGTTGTGAGATATAGTCACACACGGTGGAATCTTACACCACAGACTGATTTTTGGTGACAGATCTGTTTGCCTGGAGGACACCTGCACAGTTACCAAGGACTTGGCCGCATTCACATCAGTTTTTGGGCCACACAGTTCATACCATTCTATTCCTGAAACAGATTTAGAATCTATTTTGCACCCATTGGGGTTTTTTGCTTTAGCCGCGCCACAGTTGCTTAACCCCTTAACGATCACAGACGTAAATGTACGTCCTGGTTCGGCGGGACTTCGCGCACCAGGGCGTACATTTACATGCTGTGTATGACCATAAGAGCATCGGAAAGGTGCTCGCGTCATACACGGCAGGTTCCGGCTGCTAGCAGCAGCTGGGGACCCGCCGGTAATGGCCGACATCCGCGATCGCACGGATGTCCGCCATTAACCCCTCAGATGCCGTGATCAATACAGATCGCGGCAGTGTGGTACTTTGAATGGATGATCTGATCGCCCGCAGGACATAAAAAGTGTAAAAAAAAAAAAAAAAGTGAAAAATCCCCTTCCCCAATAAAAATAAAAATTGTCAGTTTTTCCCATTTTACCCTCAGAAAGCGTAAACATTTTTTTTTTTTTTTATAACCTACTTGGTATCGCGGCATGTGTAAATGTCCGAACTTTAAGCACCCCTTTAAAATGTGGTGCACACTATTAGCGCCACATATTCAGATATTTAGCACCCTGTTAGACAATTTTTTAAAGGGGTGTGGTTAGGCTTTTTGGGCTATTAGCACCCTATTTCCAAAGGTTTAGCACCACTTTCTGGTGCACAAAGTGTTGCAGCTAATACCAAGTATACTCGGTGTTAAATTATTTGCTTTTTGTGCTTTCTGCCTCAAATTTTCAAAAGACTAAACACTTCTTAAAATGAGGCGCAGTTAACGCTCTTTGCGGTGAAAAATAAAGACCCCAAATAACACAAGTCTTTGAATATTCCCCCCATTGTCTTCTATTGACAAAAAGTATCCAACCCTTGCACCTGTTGTAGCATTTTCCACCAAATTTTTATTGTTTGGAAAATCGGAGTTGTCCACTATTTTTTTGTTTTTTTTTCACAAAAAATGTGTGAAAACGTGCCGCCATACATCTGACAGATACGATTTGCAGACACATCCGATTTGACTTTTTTAGGGTATGAACAAAACCTTCAAAGGATGGACAAATCGTGATATGAATGTGGCCTTAGACGTGCAAGTTGTGCTTTAGATTTGACTAAATATGCGTCGTATTTTACTAACATTTACACCACCTTTAACTCTCTCACAAAGTACCATGTGCACAGGAAGTAAAAAAAAAAATTCAAATTCTAAATGTAAAAAAAAGTATAAAAAAGTCTTAGAAATGGTGAAGAATTGATGCAGAAAGCATATTATAGAGTTGGAAAACTCAACCACTGTGGTACATTATGTGGACACAGAGAATGTCAGTCACGTATGGATCCCCGACCCCGTCCTCCGGACTGTGATTTCTCGGACCCCTGACCCCCATCCTCTGGACTGTGATTTCTCTGACCCCCATCCTCTGGACTATGATTTCTCGGACCCCTGCCCCCCCCCCTTCCCTCTCTCTGGACTGTGCTTTCTTTGACCTCTGACCCCCATCCTCTAAACTGTGATTTCTCAGACCTCTGACCCCCATCCTCTGGACTGTGATTTCTCGGACCTCTGACCCCCATCCTCTGGACTGATTTCTCAGACCCCTGTCTCCCCCCGGACTGTGTTTTCTCGGACCCCTGACCCACATCCTCTGGACTGTGATTTCTCAGAACCCTAAACCAAGCCCCCCCCCCCCCCCCCTCTCCCCCTCTCCGGACTGTGCTTTCTCGGACCCCTGACTCACATCCTCTGGACTGTGATTTCTCTCGGACCCCTGACTCACATCCTCTGAACCGTGATTTCTCGGACCCCTAACCCAGCCCCCCCCCCCCTCTCCGGACTGTGCTTTCTCGGACCCCTGACTCACATCCTCTGGACTGTGCTTTCTCGGACCCCTGACTCACATCCTCTGGACTGTGATTTCTCGGACCCCTAACCCAGCCCCCCCCCCCCCCCCCCCTCTCCGGACTGTGATTTCTCGGACCTCTGACCCCCATCCTCTGGACTGTGATTTCTCGGACCTCTGACCCCCATCCTCTGGACTGTGATTTCTCGGACCCCTGACCCCCTCCTCCGATCCTCTAGCCTTTGATCCATATTCCTCCTCTCTTACACGTCTCTCGGTATTAAGTGACTGCAGATGTTCCAGGCGATGGGTGAAGACATTAGATCGTCTGAATAGAAAGTAATTAAAATTCATTAACACACACACAAAAAAAACCTCCTTATCCTGGCAATTATCATATGTCGGAGTTAAGTGGCATAGCGGGGGAGATGAAAGGCGCCTACCTGGAAGTCTTCACTTTGTGAATTATACATGGGCTCTCCTCAGGAGACGCCGCCATCTGCTCCTTCCCATCGGCTTTGATTGGCTTCCTGTGGTAACGCCTGGAAAGGTCACTTGTTTGATGTCCTTTGTAAAGTCCTGATATTTGCATAGCCAGCAGTCTATAGAACTTGTGCGGTTCGTGTCTCATACACCTGAAGACGTGGCTGCGACTACTTTTTTAATCAGGTTTCATAAGTTTTTGCTTTTAACGCACGTCCATTTGGGTTACTTTACATATGAATACATTACTTTTGGCATAGTGCTCTATTTCCGTCCAAAGCTGCGTTCATCAGAATACTTTTAGTTCCTGCTCTGAATTCTCATCCTCCAGCGCCCTCTGTTGGTTCATTGTCTGCATAGAACAGTGACCACTTCCCTTTTGACCATGATAGAACAGTGGATACTGTTTCTTATTCTATGTCCCTATAGGGGTCGATACACCTTCTGGCCAAATTGTGATGACTGCCTTGTCAGGCATCACTGAGCAGGTTGGGATGTTTATCCCTTTTGTATAAGCCAACTGTTGTAGCTTGGAGTCTTCTACTGTTCTATAATATCCTCCCTGCTGCTGCTGCTTCTGAGGGTCTGTTATCGAGACATAGGAATGCAGGATTTCCTGTGTGTGTGCAGTGTATGGAGACATCATAGCATCCAGTCCACACCCTCAGGGGCAACTGAAAATGAGAGAGAGAGCCTGCACAGGGGAAAACTGGTGGAAAATGCCATATACAAGTTAAGCAATGTCCATCAATGCTTAAGGATCGATACATGATATATCGATGACGCCTTCACATTGAAAGGAATCTTCAGCAGTGGGTGGATTATTGTATCATTACTTTATAGTCTTTTCTAAATGGGGCTGCAGTGCCTGACAACAGCAAGAAACTTTATAATAATGTCCTTTGTGTGAGCATTTTATTCCTTCCGGAAAATAACTTTGTAGTAGATAATTGTATGGTCCAAATATGTCAACATGGGGAATTCGAACCCTACAGGTACAGAAATAAAAAAATAAAAAAATACATTCCCAGTATAGGGCAATCTAACCTGTGCCTAAGGAAGACCAGGATGGATCCCTGGAGTTTACCAGGAAAATGATGGTGTGTGATCAATGCAGTCTGCCTCTCTACATCATATATATATATATATATATATATATATATATATATATATATTATATTTATATATATTAGCAATAATATTGTGATTCTGTAATCTAAGTTTGGGAGGACCACCTAGACTAACAGACTGACAACAACCCCCATCATCACCACAACAGACTGGATAAGTGATTACATACAGTTATATCTAATGACTCACAGGTGACGTCTTCTCTGATTGTCGTTTACTTTCCTTTTTCATATATATGTGTGTGTATATATATACACATACAAAAAGGAAGGCAGCACATCCAAAATGAAGGTAGGTGCAAGCTGGTCCAAGGGGCCCCGGTCCCAGGGTCCAAGTAAGGTTATCCACAAAAAGTTGACTGCAGCACACAAGAGTATTAAAGAAAAAAAAATGTGGTCTATTCCATGAACAAAGAGCACTCTTTTTTCCTTTAATACTCTTGTGTGCTGCAGTCAACTTTTTGTGGATAACCTTACTTGGACCCTGGGACCGGGGCCCCTTGGACCAGCTTGCACCTACCTTCATTTTGGATGTGCTGCCTTCCTTTTTGTGTGTATGTGTATATATATAATATATATATAATTATTTATTTATTTTTTACTTATTTTTTTTTATTTCATTTTTTTAAACTAGACTGCTGGTTATACATTGTTTTATTGTGTAAATAAATAAATAAAGCCCTTTGGCCCTTCCTGTATAGATGTCCACACTCCTTCAATAGTTGTTGTCTGACAGCTATTTCCTTTTATACACGTGCACCCTCAGATTGCCCAGGTGTGCATGTGAGCAGGTTAACACAAATATCGAGCACAGAAATCCACCTTGCTCAATTTGCGTGACAACCCCCGAAGCCAGCACCCAGTGTTCGGAACTAAATGTTCTAAACACTGGGGAGTGGAGTACCCAGGCTTGTTTTTTGAGGGACCAATTGAACATTTTGAAGAATCCCTTCGCCGCCTCTTGTGGGATTTAATTTTAGCGCCGTTTACTGATATGTTATCTTTATTCAGAAACCAGTACGATTACAGCGATACTCAATTTAAATAGTTTTTATAAAATTTTACTATTTAAAAAAAATAATAATCTTCGTTTGTGGAGCTGTGTGATAGCTCATTATTTGCACCACGACCTGTCCTCTTCTTTTTATATATATATATATATTTTTTTTTTTTTGTAAATTTTTGGTGTTGATTGGTTTCTTTGACTGCTTTTTATCAATTTTTTTGTGATGGGACTAAAAGGAGTATTTCTAGCACATAGGGGATGTAATGAGCTGCTTTGCATATTCCCCTACCCAGAATGCCCGCGGAGTGCTAAGTGGCCCTTGAAAGCTCCGTCGTCCCTGAGTTAAATACTCATCCCCTTTAGATAGATATATATCTATTTTATTTTTTTTATTTTTTTTACTTATTTGAAAAATGTTTACATAATTTTTATTAATTTTTTGATACAATTTTATACGCAATCACTCCGGTGAACCACCCTCACTGAAAAACATTCTAATAGGGGAATTTTAATTGTGAACACCAATAGGGACAGAGACAGATTTGAGTGATGACACATGCAGGGCTGCAGAACATGGTGGGTGCTTTAAAATAAAAAAAATATTCTTAAATCGGCAATCTTCTGGTACAGTCTGCTGGAGGCTAAGTTTACGTTATGCAAATGCAGCTCCAATTTTAACTTTTTATTAACTTATGAATGGAATACTGCAGATCAGTATTTCCCTCACGTCGGCCGTTGTCTGTGTAGCTTAGTATAATGGAAAATTTACTTTTGTGCCCTCATTACATGAACAGATATAAGCACTTGTGACCGTATTTATCCATCTCGTCAATGGCCACTATTTGGTGATGTACACGATTATATTTCAAGATGACCTAGGTGCTTGGCATCCCCATAGTAGGCCATAGTCATGGAGGCAGACTGGTTGCTAGATGAGAAATCAACTGTGAAGCCTGGTCAGAACACCAGTCAGAACCACAGTGTAATGAAGAAAACTGTGTCCCTGTAGCAGAATGTGACCCTTCATACATGGACACCCTTTTCTGCTTTTCAGCCGGCTCACTCCCTAATCCCGATCTCTAATCCTAACCCCTAATCCTAACCAAGGACCAAGAATAATCACTCAAAGTACAATTTTACAGACTGTACAGGCCCCACTTCAAATTTCAACCTTACAACACTAAATAAATAAGACACAAACAAGGAAATGCATACACACTTTATATATTTAAATGACAAAAATGATTAAGTATAATCAAAGGGGAAAAAAAATCAAATAAAAGCCAAATCACACAGTCTCAGAAAAATAAGATGTCACACAGGCACAGTGGATGAAACAATTTCAGCAAAGTGCTAAGTGAGAAAGACTCCCCCCAAATATATACAGCTTGGCCTGCTGGTTACATATCAATAGCACCTCCCCATGATGAAGTGCTGGAGAAGTGGAACCTCATGCATATTGTTACCAATTTGGTAGCTTCCTCATCGAAAAAAAAACTTTCTTGGTAACTTCCTCAGGGGAGGGATTTCCTTGGATGTTTTCCCAGGGTAGAAACCTCCTTAGTGGTAGCAGGGTAGGAACTTTCTGGAACTACCTGGTATATTGTTCCTCTTTTGTGTCGCTGTCCATGCCTTATTATGGAGATTGTGACTTTGTGAAAGGCCTTCAAGCTAGTCTTCTGATGCCATTTTATTAGTTTTTTTGAATGTTTTTGTCTGGTCTAATATTTAATAAAATGTATGCATTTTTGTAATTGATAATAAGCTGTGCGTAGTGTGTCTTACTCAAAGTAGTCACAGACTGACATATCAGAATAAAAAGTAACGGCAAAGAAGCCCTATTTTTCATTGGAAACGAGGTTCTGTGTTGCCCTTCCGAATGCCCTGCTCAATTGACATCACTCTGAGGTAGGCTATTAGGCCTTTACCACTTCTCTCGATGTCGACAGTGCTTAAAAGAGCCTTACAACCCTGACTGTCCAGGCCTAGTGTCTCCCAACCTGAATCTATCCAGCTTACGAAACGAGAACTCTACATGCCGTCGGTTGTCAGGACTGAGAGTTGTGTTTTAGTACTAGTCACAGGTTGAGAAACACTAGTCTTAAAGGGGTATTCCGGCTTTATACATCTTATAAGATGTATCATCGCAGGGGTCCCGCCGCTAGAGTTCCCCGCAATCTCTGTGTAACAGCCGGCATTCTTCCAAGACAGGGACGTGATGTCACAGTCATGCCACACCCCCTCCATTCATGTCTATGGGAGGTGGCGTAACGGCCGTCACACCCCTTCCTATTTACATGAATGGAGGGGGCATGGCGTGATGCCACTAGGGGTGGGGCATGATGTCTCTAGGTCACGCCCCCATCTCGGAAGCAGCGCCTGGCACAGAATGCCGGGTGCTGCACCAAGATCGCGGGGGGTCCCCAGCGACGGGACCCCTGCGATCATACATCTTATCCCCTATCCTTTGGATAGGGAATAAGATGTATAAACCCAGAATACCCCTTTAACATTGGAAAGAGGGTCAGAGAGCCGTATATTGGATATGTCCTGCACCAACCATGTGGACAGAATCCAGTGCATGCAAAGACAACTATGGGTGTCTACTCAAGATGTCACTTCTTGGAGTAGAAGAAACGGCTGGAGCATCAGGATTTCAGAGCAGGACATTCTCCTTCCTTCTGTGGTTGAGCTCTTTAACTCCAAGAAGTAGCACCTTATGAGGAGACCTTTCCCCAGTTTACCACCAAAGATTGATGGTCATCGGGACTGGTCCATAGTGGTGGTTTAGTCTACGGCCAGCCAAGATTTGTGTTCCTTTGTGGAGCAGTAATATAGTGAGGGTGAAACCTAGTCTCTTGAGAATAGAACAGGCCACATTATTGGCACTTATGTATTTTGGTTTGGCAGCCGCCTCCGTGGTTCAGCACATCATACGCTTCGTCCTTCTCACACTAGATCACTTACTGAAGCATTCACTAAATAATGCAACTGGAGACGGCAGATAGTCATAGAAATTAAGCGTCGTCTTAATGCATTTTAATTGCTTTGGCCAAGATGGATTTTATTGCCGCAGTGCAGCCTCCCTTCATCATTTTTGTGGCTAAATCTTATAAAACACATAAGTCGGCCCAGTAAAATAAAGTTGTAAAACGTTATTAGTGGCCAATAAAATGGAGCAGAACAATATCTAGGCCTTTAGATTAGAAAGGGTTTTGTCATTTTTTAATGGGTTACTCCATAAACTACAAAAGCTCTTAAAAGTAAAGCCTGTTATAGTCTGATAGTATTGTTTTTTGTTTGTTTTTTGTTGCATCTTTTTAATATGCTCAGTTCAGAAACGGGGCAAATTCTTTTGAGGGCTGGATTAAAATTGTATTTTACTTGTCTGAGTAAAATTCCTCTAATCTAGCATCCAAAAGTCTAGTGCAACCATGGAACTATTTGTCAAAGTGGTAAATTTACTTTATTTCCAGATAATATACTTTCTTTTCTAGGCTGACCATTTAGACCCAAATAGCTGTGGATGCCTGATTATGGGAATTTTGCTTAACTTTGGTAGGCTTGTAATAAATGATGGCTCTCAAATAGTTTGCCGAGGCTACAGTAATGATAAACGCTAAAAGAATGTTTAAAGTTTTTGTTACTTTTTTGTGATTTTTGGAATGTAGTTTCAAACAGCCCTTATTGTTTCATTTTTACAAGAGGCGCAACTTTAGAATGGCCTGTGCACCTCGGAAGAGAAAGGAGAAATTTTCTCCCCTTGAACTTGAAATTTTGGTGGCCGAAGTAACCAAAAATCACTCAAAACTCTACGGAAGCGAGAGGGTAAACCTGAGCCAACCAGCCCGAGAGAGGATCTGGTTAGAAATCGCCAAGAAAATAAACGCAGTGGCACGATCTCCAAGAACAACTAGAGACTTGAGAAGGAGGTGGGACGACATGAAAAGACGGACTAAGGAGAAACTGGCCATCATAAAACGGTCGGTTGTGACCACAGGTGGCATGACTAGGAACTCTAGCCCTTCACTTTTACATAATGATTCATATAGTGATGTTTATCCTGGATGTGGAGGTGATGACGACGATGACGACCATGATGACGTTGATGTGGAAATTGACACCCCACATATAGCTCTGGAGCTTCAGTCAGGTAAAAACGTCTGGAGCAACCAAAGCTCTTAGACTTACAGAGGGTGGAAAATTGTTAGAACTTTTTAATCCATGTTACGTCGGGTTGAGGTTTTTGAGCTCTTTTGGCACAGTTGTTGTACGGTCGGGAATTACCTTGTAGCCTTATTGAAATTTAATACAGTGCTCAAGTGTAGTGGTTGAGGGAGGTCCATGATCAATGAGTGTAGTGGTTGGGGGGGTCCATGATCAATGAATGTAGTGGTTGGGGGAGGTCCTTGATCAATTAGTGTAGTGGTTGGGGGGGTCCATGATCAATGAATGTAGTGGATAGGGGAGGTCCATGATCAATGAATGTAGTGGTTGGGGGAGGTCCATGATCAATAAGTGTAGTGGTTGGGGAGGTCCATGATCAATGAATGTAGTGGTTGGGGGGAGGTTCTTGATCAATGAGTGTAGTGGTTGGGGGAGGTCCATGATCAATGAGTGTAGTGGTTGGGGGAGGTCCATGATCAATGAGTGTAGTGTTTGGGGGAGGTCCATGATCAATGAGTGTAGTGGTTGGGGAGGTTCATGATCAATGAGTGTAGTGGTTGGGTGAGGTCCATGATCAATGAGTTTAGTGGTTGGGGGTCCATGATCAATGTGTGTAGTGGTTGGGGGGGGTCCATAATCAATGAGTGTAGTGGTTGGGGAGGTCCATGATCAATGAATGTAGTGGATAGGGGAGGTCCATGATCAATGAATGTAGTGGTTGGGGGAGGTCCATGATCAATGAGTGTAGTGGTTGGGGGAGGTCCATGATCAATGAGTGTAGTGGTTGGGGGAGGTCCATGATCAATGAGTGTAGTGGTTGGGGGAGGTCCATGATCCATGAGTGTAGTGGTTGGGGGAGGTCCTTGATCAATAAGTGTAATGGTTGGGGGAGGTCCATGATCAATGAGTGTAATGGTTGGGGGAGGTCCATGATCAATGAGTGTAGTGGTTGGGGAAGGTCCATGATCAATGAGTGTAGTGGTTGGGGGAGGTCCATGATCCATGAGTGTAGTGGTTGGGGGAGGTCCATGATCCATGAGTGTAGTGGTTGGGGGAGGTCCATGATCCATGAGTGTAGTGGTTGGGGGAGGTCCATGATCAATGAGTGTAGTGGTTGGGGGAGGTCCATGATCCATGAGTGTAGTGGTTGGGGGAGGTCCTTGATCAATGAGTGTAATGGTTGGGGGAGGTCCATGATCAATGAGTGTAGTGGTTGGGGGAGGTCCATGATCAATGAGTGTAGTGGTTGGGGGAGGTCCATGATCAATGAATGTAGTGGTTGGGGGAGGTCCATGATCCATGAGTGTAGTGGTTGGGGATCCATATGACACCTTGTAATTTGTAAGTTACTTTTCTCTCTATGGTTACTGATTTTGCAGGGCTTGTTTATTTTTGTGTGTTTGGCTTTATTTTTTATAATTTTTTTTTTTTTTTTAAAGTTAGTAATTTTATTTATTTATTGTTTTAATTCCCACAGATGAGGAGGAAAATGGCCCTGGTTGTACATGGGTGCCTCTAAAAACTATAGAAATGGTTTCAAACGAGCCCGATATGTCTGATCATCCTGTGATCATTCAGACCTCTGCTTCTTCTCCGTCTCCTCCATCGTCTCCGCAGAACCTGATGAAATCCACCTACGTGAGGAGACTCTCGGCAGCAACTCCGAACCCGCATAGGAAACAAGAAATCTCTGATTTTGAAAAACAGTTGATGGAGGGTCAGATACAACAAAACACACTTTTAACTTCTTGGTATCAGCAACAAACTTCCCTTATGGTGCAACAAAACCTCATACTGGAGAACCTTGTAGAGCAAAGCCGACGCTTGGCGGACAATGTGGAGAATTTAAACCGGACCTTGGAAAAAATGGTGGATGGTAACCATTTACACAGGGAGACTGTTCATTTTATACAGGAGCGTAAGAAAAGTCCTCCTACCCGAAATGCCACCCGAGTAGTTAGTGGCGAATCAGGGGGTCCCTCGGGAGTGGAAGTATACTCTGGTATGATCTTGAAAGTCGAAGAGGAACAGTAGTCTTGTTTTTTATTTCTATGGACAACTTTTTTTTTTTTTTTCTTTCAAAAAGTTAATGACTTAAGAACAATTTTTGTATTCATGGACAATTGGAATTTTTTTTTTTTTTTTTTTTGCTAAATCTATAGTGGACAGAGACTTTACTTATACATTGCATACATAGAGCCATTTTTGTAGGTTGTGAGATACACATTGGGCATATTTTCTATCTGGATTTATCGGTTTGTGAGAAAATATTTTGTACGTGTTCTTTTTATTCTAAGATAATATTTTTCTTACAAAAATTTGAAAAAAAAAAATCTAAAAAAAATTTGAAAACAGAAAAAAAAAAAATTACCTACATGTATTTATCCTGCTGAATAAGTAGTCCAACTAAACGGAATGCGTAACCAATGTATAAGTAGCTAATAAGAGGACTGTGTCGGAACCGCACTACAGAGCAGCATTACCCAGCCGACGCCATTTCCTAGCAATATGACGTGCCTTGTGGAGGCATATATATGCAGAGTTTGTTTTTCTGTTTTTTTTTTTTTTTTTTTTTAACAATCCAAAAATATTTCCATTTAAAAACCAACCTTTAGCTGAACATTGAAAAATGTAACATTCTTTTTTTTTTTTTATTTTATTAAATTTTTGCTTTAGTTTTTGTTTAAGACTGGTGCATTGTACCGATAATTAAAGGGGTCTTCTGATTTTAAAAGGATTGTGTTAAGAATAAAAAAAGTTATACTCACCAGTGGAGTCGAGTGAATCGACAGCAAGATAATGAGGAACCCAGATCCATTGGAATTGTTAAAGGGGTACTCCGCCCCTAGACATCTTATCCCCTATCCAAAGGACCGCTGCAATCTCCCTGCTGCATCCGGTGTTCGTTTAGAGCGTCGGGTGCAGCGCCGGAGGCTCGAGACATAATGGCTGCATCCAGCTTGTGGCTTCACAGACAAGCCCCCTCAATGCAAGTCTATGGGAGGGGCGTGACGCCCCTCCCATAGACTTGCATTGAGGGTGCGTGCCCATGACATCACGAGAGGGGCTCGGCCATGATGTCACGAGCCTCAACCCGTATCGCCAGTCATCTGGCACGGAGAGAAGTTCCTTCCGTGCATCAGAAGTCTGGGGTGCTGCAGCAGAGATTGCAGGGGACCCCCGCAATCAGACGTCTTATCCCCTATCCTTTGGATAGGGGATAAGATGTCTAGGGGCAGAGTACTCCTTTAATCATTTGATTTAGTTTAGTGTAAGTCGTTCCATTATCAGAGTTTTCTGAGAAGTTTGGAACGTTACTGTGGACCGTCTCATTCCAGATTCATCCAGAGAATCGGAGCAAAATAACTTTTACAAGACTAAACGAATCGATGACAGATTTCATTATTTTTGGGTTCGGAATATCTTACTGTAGGTTTGTTCACCTCTACTCAGCAGTGTAATCCCCCCCCCCCCCCCACCATGTCCAGCACTGCCACATTGCCTCAGTTGGACCTGCCCCCTCCCGCTGGCTTTGTTTACATGGCTGCATCAATTACCAGCCCATATACCAAACTCACCTTTCTGCCAGATGGTCCCAAGACTATGGTCACTTACGCCTTAGAGCTCCGTCCCAGAATCCATTTTAATAGCGGGATCTGAGATGAGAAAGCCAGTCTAACCCCAAAAAAGTCAATGGGATCCATTGGTGTCCGCTGTATTACTGACCCACTTAGTATGCTGGCTCCTAACAGATTGGAGCCTCCAACACACATGTGAACAAGGCCTATGATTGGCTGCAATGGGGACTTGGATACGTGGGCACGCTATTGCTAAAGCCAAGTAAACAAGGGAAATTGGTTTAAAGGGGGACGCCTGCATTTTCACACTTATCCCCTATCTAACTGGTGGGATCTCCCGCGTCCTCCTGAATGGTGTCCTAGCTCTCCCTGTGCACGGAGATTGGTCAACACGACCCCTTCATGCATTCTCAATGGGAGTACCAGAGATACACAAGTGCTGTTGTGTATTCCTGCCGCTCCCTTAGAGATGCATAGAGGGGGGCGCTTTGACCCCACTCCGTTCACAAGGGGCACTATTGAGGTCACTGCGGGGGTCCCAGTTGTCGGACACTTACCCCCTACTAGGGGATAAATGTTAAAACACTTGATTACCCTTTCCAAAAAAATCCCTTTGAGGCCATACCATATTCTAGTAGTAAACAGTTAACATAAATGAAAAATAAAATTATCATCCATTTTCACCCATCTTAACACTAGATTGTCTATGAGGCAATTGGATGCCTTAAGAACCTACCTGCTTATTGTTCTCTGCTATAGGAGACGAGCACTGTAAAGGCCCCTCCCCCCCTTGGCTAAGCCCCAGCTTCTTAGTGGTCTGGTTGGTTAGTGATGAACGTGTCCAGGAGCAACTTAACTCCTGCAAGATTTCTTAATTTTTGATTTTATGAACTAATTCACCCCCTCTCCAAAAAATCATTGTCAAAAGTGATAGGAACTGTCACTGCACCTAAAATAGTTGTCAGAAGATCATATAAACTATCACTGCACCTAAAACAACTGGCTCTGAAGCTGAAAGGACATCTGCGGCAAAAGACAACTTATCCCCTAAGTGTTTGATCGTGGGGGATCCTAATGCTGGGACCCCCCGCGATCTCCTGCAAGGGGCCGCGGCTATCCTGTGCAGGAGGCGTGCCTACCGAAGCATGATGTTGCATTCGACACGACTCCTCCATGTAGTTCTATGGGAGAGGCGGGGAGACGGCGTTCGTGCCTCCCTGCCTTTCCCATAGAACTGTATGTGGAGTGGGCTTAGACATAGAGGACATAGAGCGGCAATGCGGGACCCCATTTGGGAAATTGCGGGGGGTCCCAGCGGTTGTACCTCCCACGATCAGACACTTATCCTGTGGATAGGGGATATGATGTATTTTGCTGCAGATGTCCTTTAACTTTTAATAAACTATTAAAATACTGGTCCCTGGATGTCTGATCGCGGAGGTCCCACCACTGGGGACCCCCGCAATCTCCCTGCTGCACCCAGCGTGCGTTGAGTGTAGGATGTAGCGCCGGAAGCTCGTGACGTCATGGTCACACCCCCTCAATGCAAGTCTATGGTAGGGGGCGTGGCCATGATGTCACGAGCAGGGCGTGACCGTGACATCACAAGCCTCAGCCCCATGCATCGGATATCTGAAGGGACGCTCCGTGCACCGGATTTCTGGGGTGCCGCAGCAGAGATCGCGGGGGTCCCCAGAGGCAGGACCCCTGTAATCCGACATCTTATTCTCTATCCTTTGGATAGGAGATAAAATGTCTAGGAATTACAATTAGACATCTTCAGATTCATACCTTCCTTGTGTAGTCCCTAATGGGTTAAAGGGATTGTCCAGTGGACTTATCACATATCCACAGAATAGAAATGTCTGATCGCGTGGGGTGAGACTCCTGCGATCTCCGGAATGGGAGCTCCGGCACTTAGAGGAGTGTGTGCTGCACATGGCGCACACTCCATTTATTTCTATGGGTGTGCCAAAGTAACAGGAGTACAGCACTTCGGCCTCTCCAGCGCTCCCATACAAAAGAATGGTGTGCGCGCGCCATGCACCGCACACACTCCTCTCTGAGAGCCGGAGCCCCTGTTCCAGAGATCGAGGTGGGTTCCAACAGTCTGACCCCACTCAATCAGAAACTAATCCCTGATCCTCTGAATAGGGGATATGTTTTCTTACACTGGAAAACTCCTTTAAATCCTTGATCTAGTATCGCACAAAAAGTAAATGGAACTGGTTACTTGGGGCAGTCTAGACGGACTCTGCCTAGAGAAAAAAAATAATTTCTGTCTCCTCCCTAGTATTCCCTTTCCCAAAACATAAAGCCAAAAAAAAAATTTCAAAAAATTTAGAACAACCTTAAATTTAAAAAGGGAAAACTCCCAACGTGTTTCTCCCACGCAAATAAAATACTGGGTTCATCAGGGGGTGATTAAACCAAAGATAAATCAAAACAAAGTAAAAAGTCTAAATAAATACTAGTAATTTCTGATGACCAGCACCCTGGCTAACTGTGTTGTCTGTCACCTTTTGGGCCAGTCGTTTTGGGTGCCATGATGGTATATTTTTAGAGAACATGCAGAAAATTCAACACATTTGTTTATCTCCTGTCACCATTTAATTGTAATTTCCAGGTTTTCTTTTCCTTTACCGATCGGTACAATGTGTCTTGTTCTAGACTTTTCAGCCCTGTTTCTCTTGAGCTGCATTTAGTAGACATTAGGCTTCACGATATTATGAGCAAACGATCTTTCTTCTTTGTTTTGGTTTCGGTAGATTCACCTTCCTGACCCGATGTGCAGCACAGAGTGTTGTAGTTTGTGACACACGTTGGATGATCACCAATTTAAGACTTAGGCATCACTGCAAAGATACCAAAAATTCTTATGTTTATTTTGTTTTCTGCTTTATTTTCCATTCTTTGACCTATTATTTAACCTACAGACTATTGTTATGGTAGTGTAGACTATAAATGAGGTACAAACAAGCTATAAATCCTAGTCACTAGAGATGAGTGAACTTACAGTAAATTCGATTCGTCACGAACTTCTCGGCTCAGCAGTTGATGACTTATCCTGCATAAATTAGTTCAGCTTTCAGGTGCTCCCGTGGGCTGGAAAAGGTGGATACAGTCCTAGGAGACTCTTTCCTAGGAATGTATTCACCTTTTCCAGCCCACCGGAGCACCTGAAAGCTGAACTAATTTATGCAGGAAAAGTCATCAACTGCCGAGCCGAGAAGTTTGTGACGAATCGAATTTACTGTAAGTTCGCTCATCTCTGCTAGTCACCTTTTTTCATAATTCATGTAGGGATTTTTTTTTCCCAATTATCAATTTTTTTGTATATTATTTTAAGTTTTATGTTTTAATATTCATTATAATCTTAAATGTTACTTAGTTTCTTGGTGAGAACTGCATTGTTGACTGTCATTAGGACCTGTTACAAGAGGAGACCTATGAGAGGTGTTTTCGGGTGTAGGAAGACTCAAGTTTTTCGATACAGTGACACATGAAAACCCTCCATGATTCCGGGTGCACAGGCCTCCTCCTTCGATAGTAACTGTACAAAAGTACCGACCAAAACTGAAAATTTAGGCCTTGAGCCAATATATTGAAAGATGACCCTGTGAGTCTTAAAGGGGTACTCTGGTGGAAAACTTTATTCATTTTTTTTTTTTTTTTTAAATCAACTGGATGCCAGAAAGTTAAACAGATTTGTAAATTACTTCTATTAAAAAATCTTAATCCTTCCAGTACTTATTAGCTGCTGAATACTACAGAGGAAATTATTTTCTTTTTGGAAAACAGAGCTCTCTGCTGACATCAGGAGCACAGTGCTCTCTGCTGACATCTCTGTCCATTTTAGGAACTGTCCAGAGTAGGAGAAAATCCTAATAGCAAACATATGCTGTTCTAGACAGTTCCTAAAATGGACAGAGATGTCAGCAGAGAGCACTGTGCTCCTGATGTCAGCAGAGAGCTCTGTTTTCCAAAAAGAAAATAATTTCCTCTGTAGTATTCAGCAGCTAATAAGTACTGGAAGGATTAAGATTTTTTGAATAGAAGTAATTTACAAATCTGTTTAAGTTTCTAGCACCAGTTGATAAAAAAAAAAAAAAAAAGTTTTCCACCGGAGTAGCCCTTTAAAGGGGTACTCTACTGCCCCAGCGTTCGGAAGATTGTGTTTCGAACGTTGAGTGTAGGCTATGGGGGTCGTGACGTCACGGCCACGCCCCTTGTGAAGTCACGCCATGCCCCCTCAATGTAAGTCTATGGGAGGGGGCGTGGTGACTGCCACGCCCCCTCCCATAGATTTGCATTGAGGGGGTGTGACATGATGTCATGAGGGGCGTTGTCGTGATGTCACAACCCCCGCAGCCACAATGTTCTGAATGCTGAGTCAGTGGAGTTCCCCTTTAACACCTGGTATATTGACATTTGCAAATGCGGTTGTGACCTTCCCAGCTCTATAAAAAAAAATCTTTATGGTTCCTGTATATAAAATTATTCCTTTTTGGCTTTTTTCCATTTTTTTTTTTTTTCTTTCTCTTTTTTTTTTATGTTTTCATTTTTTTGTGTATTTTCATTTCATTTCTTTCCCCCTAGTATTTAGTCTTAAAAACATTACAAGAATACATATCCATGTTATTCTCTCCCATGATGCACTGGTGCACTGCATTTCTTTTTCTGTTGGTTAAAAAATACTTTGGGGGAATTCTTATTTTTTTTATTTTTTTTGGAAAGTGACTTGTGTTTTCTTTTTGTTTTGTTTGTATTATCTGAAAACTATGGGCAAGTTGAAAAGTTAATGTTTTCCACTTTTTTTTTTATATGAATAAAGTACATTGTACGGCTTTTTGGAACCTGCAATGTTGCTTCCTAGTGCTTTTAATGGCTTTTCTGGTTTTATTTGTTTATTTTTTAATACATTTCATTTCAAGATGAAGTTAATGATATACTGCATGAAGAGGTGTGAGATGCGCCCAACGATTCTCCTCGGTCTCTATCGGTTATAAGAGGCTTTAGATATTTAGTGACATACGATTTCGGCATTACTCTGTACAGAAGAGTCACGATGCTAACGTTGTACCATAAACCACTATGTGAGGATGTAGCCGTTTCACTGTATAGAGGAGACAGGTGACGTATTATTAATAAACCATTTCAAATCTACCTCGTCTTCTATACTGTGTGTGAAACTTTTTGTCTAGAGGACAACATAACTCGCATTCATATGAAGTCAACAGATGCAGTTAGAAATGGGCCACGTGTGAACATATTGTTGTATTTATACGTTCTAAAATTCTGTGCTGATAAATCTTTGTAGGGCTGAAGCCTAATTTAGGAGCTCAATGTCAATACCAGGTCCGACCGTAAGTAGTAATGGCAAGTATCATGTCAACCGGAAGGCTCGTAGAAATCGGGACCAGACTGCATCTCCACTGAATCTATAACATGGCGGACACGTCCTGTTTGGATTAAAGGGGTACCTCGGTGAAAAACATCTGTCCGAAGGATAGGGGATAAGATGTCTGATCGCTGGGGACCACCCAACCCCCGATCTCCGGCGTGGCATCTGTGCACGGAGTGAACTATGCTTCGTGCCGGATTAATGGCCACTACAGCTTCCATGCCCCTTCCATTCATGTCTATGGGAGGAGGCCACGTACTAGCAGATAAATGGAGGGGTCATGACATCATGAACACGGAAGCTCCAAGCTGCAGCCACCGGCCCAGAGATCGCGACGAGCCCCCCGCGATCAAACATCTTATCCCCCATCCTTTGGATAGAGGAAAAGATGTTTTTCCTGGAGAATCCCTTTAAGAAGCCGTCTGCAAACAAAGGGCTGAGCTTTAATCGGGATTGGCTCCATAAGGGTTCTGAACATGAGGATTTAAAGGAGTATTCAGGAAATTGTATTTATATAAATTTAGGGCTGCAGCTAATGATGATTTTTTATCGATTTATCAATTAATTGATTAGTTATTTTAGCCCTACATATGTCTCCGAGCCGTGGTCTGGTTAACCTGTTAGCTTTCTCCGTTCGGGCGCCGGGTGGAGCTTCATGAGGCCACCATTGTGAGAAGGTTTGGGGAAACAGCAGCGGGGATGTCATGAAGCTCCGCCAAGCACCCGAACAGAAGAAGCTAAGGCTACTGTCACACAAGAAGTATTCATCCGTTATTAATCATCCAATTTTATGTGTAAAAACGAATGTATAATAACTTATGAAATAACGGGTGCTCATGGCTGAATAACGTCCGCCAAAATAAAGGGCATATTCTTCCGTTAAGACCTGGTATAACATCCGTCATGTACGGCCGTTTTAATACCTCTGCCTACAGACTCCCACAGCCGGGACTACTACTACTACTACTTCCATCATGGAACAGACTTGCTTCCCGATAGGATTAGTAATTTCCCAACTGCGGGAGTCTGCCGGTGGCTGGGGAGGCTACATTAGTGTTTGTACTTCTACCCTCATCATGGAACAGTTCTATGATGGGGGTTGTAGTACAGAGGCTGAGGGATTAATCGCACCAGGTTTCACTTCTGAGACCCGATGCAAGTTGAAGTTATTAAACAGGGGAGCGGGCAGCATGCTGCGCTTCTCTACGATGTATTTTACTTTCATTTTTAAATTCCCCACTGGGAGCCCTGAATGGCCGATATGGAGGAGCCATTCAGGGCTGCAAGCGGAGTTTTTTGTGCCGTTTTTTCTTCCGTCTTAAATAACGTCCGTTGTTTATAATGGGTCATAACGGATAATCAAAAAATCCCATAGATTTTAATGGGATTTTGTAACTGACGTTTAACATCCATTTTTAAGGCTTTTCTAACGGAAGTTTATAACGGATCTTTTAACGGAACAACTTTATAGTGTGAAAGGGGCCTAATAGGTGAACCAGAGACAGGTATGTTGGGCTAAAACAACTAATCGATGAAAATAATTATTTGCAGTTAGCCCTATATAAAACTAGCACCCAAGATACATACCTCACTAATATAGTGTTATAACAATGTGTTATTCTGGAAATTCCCCTGACAGGATGTTGTGTAGACCTCTCCTTGTCAGGTGATGTTGTCTCAGCATCTCCTGGTTCCTCCCTCTTAACAGGAAGTTGTGTAGTCCTATTATTGTCAGTGTGGTGTTGTCTCAGCTGCTCCTAGCTTATTCCTCTCTCCTGAGACCATACATCATCTTCATCGTCATCATCATCTGCTGTCTCAGGAGGCATGGCTGGATTTAGTCTCTGAAATCTAGCCCCACCCCCTGAGTGATGTCATCACCGCTGACCAGCCCCTCTAGCCTACATCACCATCTCCCTGTCATATACACATATACATATATAACTTTATTGGGACATGTGGAGAAGGATGAGTTGTGCTTACAGTACGCTGCCTTGTGCAGAGCAAGACTGCAGGCAGAGGGGAAGACAGGGAATGAATACAGCTGCTGCAGATTTACTGACTGCAGAGCAATTGTCTATGGTGTATTGAAATGTTCTGCAACAGCTCTGGTTGGGAACTGTCAGGAGGCCTGTGATGAAAATCTAAGGGGAAAGCTATGCATTCTGGGAATAGTTGTACTTAGGACCTGCTCAACCCGGATGTAGTGAGAGGACACGGTAGGTGGGATGATTACAAAACAAATACATTTTTTGGTGACCTAAAACTGGGTCAGAAAGGTAAGCAATTTTTAGATGTTGGAGCACCCCTTTAACAGCACTGGGAAGTTTTAAGTTTTCAATGGAGCTATGTCTTGAAGAACAAATGCAGACGAATATTAAAATGTCACCTATTTTTTATATTTTCTGCTGCAGAGCTCCAAATCCCCTGATTCTCTTTACCCAGCCACAGAGTTACATGACCAAATTCTAGATACTTGTAGTTACTTCTAGGGTGACTCCATTACACACAGTTATATGCAGCTCCTGTTAATCTCAATAACAGGTGTGTTGTTCGAAAAGCTCTTCAGCTCCATCTAGTGGTGACAGCAAGAAGCCAAAATGTATAGTTTAAAGGTTATCAGAACCACATTTGACCCCAAACAATTTTAACTTATCTTTCATAGACAATACTGCCATACAAAGATAGGCATAATTTAAATTTACATTTTATATATATATATATATATATATATATATATATAATTTTTTTTTTTTCTTTTTTTTTCTTTTGGTGAGAGTGTGGGATTGTACTAATTGTTAGTTAAAGTTTGTAATCTTGTAATCACAAATAAAAATAATTTATAAAAAAATTGGCATAATTTGTAAATAGAAATGGTGCCATTTCTACAATTCTATATAATTAATAAACAAGCTAATAGCAGACCCCGTACCAGATGCTTTATTAGAGCCCATTGCCCTTTCAACATTGCATTTTCCCTGTATGAACATTACACCCATGAGAAAAGAGTGCAGCATAAAATAAAAATCTATTGGTCTGAGAAATTTAGAATAAGACCTGGTCATTGGTGCTCAACTAGCCGGCCTGGGACATCACCACCAACCTTGTTAAAGGTTTTCTTGTGCAATGTCTTAGAGATATAGCTACGAGTAAGGGTATAGCAACCTCAAACGCGTCAGCCTTGTTTGGGACTGTTTTTCCATGTGCAATTTTTTCTATTTTTGTATATGTCCTTGTCTTTCTGCCACCGTGAAGGTTTTTAACGCGGATTTGTGAATAAAGTTTTGAAGATTTCATTCAGCCGTGCTGGCCTTTTTCTACTTTTTTCAGATTTGTAAATTACTTCTATTAAAAAAATATTAATCCTTCCAGTACTTATCAGCTGCTGTACAACAAGAGAAGGAATAAAAAATGTGTTCCTCAATGAAGGCGCTGGTCCGTGGGTACATTTAAATGTTTAATTATGACATATAAAGCAACGCGTTTCGACCCCGCCTTTATTTCCCGTTTAGTTTCTCTTTTTTATGTCTTTACTAATATGTTGTTTTGTAGCAGTGATCTCCTTTGTTTGTTAGCAGTGATCTCCTTTGTTTGTTAGCAGTGATCTCCTTTGTTTGTTAGCAGTGATCTCCTTTGTTTGTTGTAGCAGTGATCTCCTTTGTTTGTTGTAGCAGTGATCTCCTTTGTTTGTTAGCAGTGATCTCCTTTGTTTGTTAGCAGTGATCTCCTTTGTTTGTTGTAGCAGTGATCTCCTTTGTTTGTTGTAGCAGTGATCTCCTTTGTTTGTTGTAGCAGTGATCTCCTTTGTTTGTTTTAGCAGTGATCTCCTTTGTTTGTTGTAGCAGTGATCTCCTTTGTTTGTTGTAGCAGTGATCTCCTTTGTTTGTTGTAGCAGGGATCTCCTTTGTTTGTTGTAGCAGGGATCTCCTTTGTTTGTTAGCAGTGATCTCCTTTGTTTGTTAGCAGTGATCTCCTTTGTTTGTTGTAGCAGTGATCTCCTTTGTTTGTTGTAGCAGTGATCTCCTTTGTTTGTTGTAGCAGTGATCTCCTTTGTTTGTTAGCAGTGATCTCCTTTGTTTGTTGTAGCAGTGATCTCCTTTGTTTGTTGTAGCAGTGATCTCCTTTGTTTGTTGTAGCAGTGATCTCCTTTGTTTGTTGTAGCAGTGATCTCCTTTGTTTGTTTTAGCAGTGATCTCCTTTGTTTGTTGTAGCAGTGATCTCCTTTGTTTGTTGTAGCAGTGATCTCCTTTGTTTGTTGTAGCAGTGATCTCCTTTGTTTGTTGTAGCAGTGATATCCTTTGTTTGTTGTAGCAGTGATCTCCTTTGTTTGTTAGCAGTGATCTCCTTTGTTTGTTGTAGCAGTGATCTCCTTTGTTTGTTGTAGCAGTGATCTCCTTTGTTTGTTGTAGCAGTGATCTCCTTTGTTTGTTGTAGCAGTGATCTCCTTTGTTTGTTAGCAGTGATCTCCTTTGTTTGTTAGCAGTGATCTCCTTTGTTTGTTGTAGCAGTGATCTCCTTTGTTTGTTGTAGCAGTGATCTCCTTTGTTTGTTGTAGCAGTGATCTCCTTTGTTGTAGCAGTGATCTCCTTTGTTTGTTGTAGCAGTGATCTCCTTTGTTTGTTGTAGCAGTGATCTCCTTTGTTTGTTAGCAGTGATCTCCTTTGTTTGTTGTAGCAGTGATCTCCTTTGTTTGTTGTAGCAGTGATCTCCTTTGTTTGTTGTAGCAGTGATCTCCTTTGTTTGTTGTAGCAGTGATCTCCTTTGTTTGTTTTAGCAGTGATCTCCTTTGTTTGTTAGCAGTGATCTCCTTTGTTTGTTTTAGCAGTGATCTCCTTTGTTTGTTGTAGCAGTGATCTCCTTTGTTTGTTAGCAGTGATCTCCTTTGTTTGTTGTAGCAGTGATCTCCTTTGTTTGTTGTAGCAGTGATCTCCTTTGTTTGTTTTAGCAGTGATCTCCTTTGTTTGTTAGCAGTGATCTCCTTTGTTTGTTAGCAGTGATCTCCTTTGTTTGTTGTAGCAGTGATCTCCTTTGTTTGTTTTAGCAGTGATCTCCTTTGTTTGTTGTAGCAGTGATCTCCTTTGTTTGTTGTAGCAGGGATCTCCTTTGTTTGTTGTAGCAGGGATCTCCTTTGTTTGTTGTAGCAGTGATCTCCTTTGTTTGTTGTAGCAGTGATCTCCTTTGTTTGTTGTAGCAGGGATCTCCTTTGTTTGTTAGCAGTGATCTCCTTTGTTTGTTAGCAGTGATCTCCTTTGTTTGTTGTAGCAGTGATCTCCTTTGTTTGTTGTAGCAGTGATCTCCTTTGTTTGTTGTAGCAGTGATCTCCTTTGTTTGTTGTAGCAGGGATCTCCTTTGTTTGTTAGCAGTGATCTCCTTTGTTTGTTAGCAGTGATCTCCTTTGTTTGTTGTAGCAGTGATCTCCTTTGTTTGTTTTAGCAGTGATCTCCTTTGTTTGTTAGCAGTGATCTCCTTTGTTTGTTGTAGCAGTGATCTCCTTTGTTTGTTGTAGCAGTGATCTCCTTTGTTTGTTGTAGCAGTGATCTCCTTTGTTTGTTAGCAGTGATCTCCTTTGTTTGTTGTAGCAGTGATCTCCTTTGTTTGTTGTAGCAGTGATCTCCTTTGTTTGTTGTAGCAGTGATCTCCTTTGTTTGTTGTAGCAGTGATCTCCTTTGTTTGTTTTAGCAGTGATCTCCTTTGTTTGTTGTAGCAGTGATCTCCTTTGTTTGTTGTAGCAGTGATCTCCTTTGTTTGTTGTAGCAGTGATCTCCTTTGTTTGTTGTAGCAGTGATATCCTTTGTTTGTTGTAGCAGTGATCTCCTTTGTTTGTTAGCAGTGATCTCCTTTGTTTGTTGTAGCAGTGATCTCCTTTGTTTGTTGTAGCAGTGATCTCCTTTGTTTGTTGTAGCAGTGATCTCCTTTGTTTGTTGTAGCAGTGATCTCCTTTGTTTGTTAGCAGTGATCTCCTTTGTTTGTTAGCAGTGATCTCCTTTGTTTGTTGTAGCAGTGATCTCCTTTGTTTGTTGTAGCAGTGATCTCCTTTGTTTGTTGTAGCAGTGATCTCCTTTGTTGTAGCAGTGATCTCCTTTGTTTGTTGTAGCAGTGATCTCCTTTGTTTGTTGTAGCAGTGATCTCCTTTGTTTGTTAGCAGTGATCTCCTTTGTTTGTTGTAGCAGTGATCTCCTTTGTTTGTTGTAGCAGTGATCTCCTTTGTTTGTTGTAGCAGTGATCTCCTTTGTTTGTTTTAGCAGTGATCTCCTTTGTTTGTTGTAGCAGTGATCTCCTTTGTTTGTTGTAGCAGTGATCTCCTTTGTTTGTTTTAGCAGTGATCTCCTTTGTTTGTTGTAGCAGTGATCTCCTTTGTTTGTTAGCAGTGATCTCCTTTGTTTGTTGTAGCAGTGATCTCCTTTGTTTGTTGTAGCAGTGATCTCCTTTGTTTGTTTTAGCAGTGATCTCCTTTGTTTGTTAGCAGTGATCTCCTTTGTTTGTTAGCAGTGATCTCCTTTGTTTGTTAGCAGTGATCTCCTTTGTTTGTTGTAGCAGTGATCTCCTTTGTTTGTTGTAGCAGTGATCTCCTTTGTTTGTTGTAGCAGTGATCTCCTTTGTTTGTTGTAGCAGGGATCTCCTTTGTTTGTTAGCAGTGATCTCCTTTGTTTGTTAGCAGTGATCTCCTTTGTTTGTTGTAGCAGTGATCTCCTTTGTTTGTTTTAGCAGTGATCTCCTTTGTTAGCAGTGATCTCCTTTGTTTGTTAGCAGTGATCTCCTTTGTTTGTTGTAGCAGTGATCTCCTTTGTTTGTTGTAGCAGTGATCTTTGTTTTGTAGCAGTGATCTCCTTTGTTTGTTGTAGCAGGGATCTCCTTTGTTTGTTAGCAGTGATCTCCTTTGTTTGTTGTAGCAGGGATCTCCTTTGTTTGTTGTAGCAGGGATCTCCTTTGTTTTCCTTCTTACACCTTGAGTAATTTCATTGCCTCAAACCCATTTCCCGGGATTTTCTGTCCATGTGTTTATTTTTAGAGAGTATTTAGAGCCTTTAGTCACCGCATATGTCCCTCTGTCAGACCCTGGTGACCCTTCTCAGTGTAATGTGCAGAGGTCAGGAGGTTAAGTCATGTGACCAATCAATGATTTAGTGCCATGTCTTATCTGCAGCTTGTTACATCTGTATCCTGATCTGCAGCTCGTTACATCTGTATCCTGATCTGCAGTACGTTACATCTGTATCCTGATCTGCAGCTCGTTACATCTGTATCCTGATCTGCAGTACGTTACATCTGTATCCTGATCTGCAGCTCGTTACATCTGTATCCTGATCTGCAGCTCGTTACATCTGTATCCTGATCTGCAGCTCGTTACATCTGTATCCTGATCTGCAGCACGTTACATCTGAATCCTGATCTGCAGCTCATTACATCTGTATCCTGATCTGCAGCTCATTACATCTGTATCCTGTTCTGCAGCTCGTTACATCTGTATCCTGATCTGCAGCACGTTACATCTGTATCCTGATCTGCAGCACGTTAAATATGTATCCTGATCTGCAGCTCGTTACATCTGTATCCTGATCTGCAGCACGTTACATCTGTATCCTGATCTGCAGCTCGTTACATCTGTATCCTGATCTGCAGCACGTTACATCTGTATCCTGATCTGCAGCTCATTACATCTGTATCCTGATCTGCAGCTCATTACATCTGTATCCTGATCCGCAGCTCATTACATCTGTATCCTGATCTGCAGCTCATTACATCTGTATCCTGATCTGCAGCTTGTTACATCTGTATCCTGATCTGCAGCACGTTACATCTGTATCCTGATCTGCAGCTCGTTACATCTGTATCCTGATCTGCAGCTCGTTACATCTGTATCCTGATCTGCAGCTCGTTACATCTGTATCCTGATCTGCAGCTCGTTACATCTGTATCCTGATCTGCAGCACGTTACATATGTATCCTGATCTGCAGCTCGTTACATCTGTATCCTGATCTGCAGCACGTTACATCTGAATCCTGATCTGCAGCACGTTACATCTGTATCCTGATCTGCAGCTCATTACATCTGTATCCTGATCTGCAGCATGTTACATCTGTATCCTGATCTGGAGCTCATTACATCTGTATCCTGATCTGCAGCACGTTACATCTGTATCCTGATCCCCTGAACGAGATCTAAATCATCATGATATAAAATCCATGGCCGCCGCCTCAGACACAGAGGACTCAGAAATAACCATCTTTTTTGTTAAAATTAGACATTTTGACACCTTGTAGCCCAATTCTCAGTTTGAATAGAACTTTTTGGATGCTTTCATCTGAAGTTACAATTTATATAGTAATTACAAATGTCACCACTTTATAATCTGCATAGAGCAAATAGAGATGACAGCCTGAAAGGAACCAAACAGGAGATATATAACTTATACCAGCTGTGCATATATATTATATACAGTATATACCAGGTTATACCAGGATGGTCCATATCACTATATACAGGAGATATACAACTTATACCAGCTGTACATATATATTATATACAGTATATACCCAGGTTATACCAGCATGGTCCATATCACTATATACAGGAGATATATAACTTATACCAGCTGTGCATATATATTATATACAGTATATACCCAGGTTATACCAGCTGTACATATATATTATATACAGGTTATACCAGCATGGTCCATATCACTATATACAGGAGATATATGACTTATACCAGCTGTACATATATATTATATACAGTATATACAGGTTATACCAGCATGGTCCATATCACTATATACAGGAGATATATGACTTATACCAGCTGTACATATATATTATATACAGTATATACCCAGGTTATACCAGTATGGTCCATATCGCTATATACAGGAGATATATAACTTATACCAGCTGTGCATATAAATTATATACAGTATATACCCAGGTTATACCAGCATGGTCCATATCACTATATACAGGAGATATATAACTTATACCGGCTGTACATATATAACTATATACAGTATATACCCAGGTTATATCAGCATGGTCCATATCACTATATACAGGAGATATATAACTTATACCGGCTGTACATATATAACTATATACAGTATATACCCAGGTTATACCAGCATGGTCCATATCACTATATACAGGAGATATATAACTTATACCAGCTGTACATATATATTATATACAGTATATACCCAGGTTATACCAGCATGGTCCATATCACTATATACAGGAGATATATAACTTATACCAGCTGTGCATATATATTATATACAGTATATACCCAGGTTATACCAGCATGGTCCATATCACTATATACAGGAGATATATAACTTATACCAGCTGTACATATATAATTATATACAGTATATACCAGGTTATACCAGCATGGTCCATATCACTATATACAGGAGATATATAACTTATACCAGCTGTACATATATATTATATACAGTATATACCCAGGTTATACCAGCATGGTCCATATCACTGTATACAGGAGATATATAACTTATACCAGCTGTACATATATATTATATACAGTATATACCCAGGTTATACCAGCAATGTCCATATCACCATATACAGGTGATATATAACTTATACCAGCTGTACATATATATTATATACAGTATATACCCAGGTTATACCAGCATGGTCCATATCACTATATACAGGAGATATATAACTTATACCAGCTGTACATATATATTATATACAGTATATACCAGGTTATACCAGCATGGTCCATATCACTATATACAGGAGATATATAACTTATACCAGCTGTGCATATATATTATATACAGTATATACCCAGGTTATACCAGCATGGTCCATATCACTATATACAGGAGACATATAACTTATACCAGCTGTACATATATATTATATACAGTATATACCCAGGTTATACCAGCATGATCCATATCACTATATACAGGAGATATATAACTTATACCAGCTGTACATATATAATTATATACAGTATATACACAGGTTATACCAGCACGGTCCATATCACTATATACAGGAGATATATAACTTATACCAGCTGTACATATATATTATATACAGTATATACAGGTTATACCAGCATGGTCCATATCACTATATACAGGAGATATATAACTTATACCAGCTGTACATATATATTATATACAGTATATACCACATTATACCAGCATGGTCCATATCACTATATACAGGAGATATATAACTTATACCAGCTGTACATATATATTATATACAGTATATACCCAGGTTATACCAGCATGGTCCATATCACTATATACAGGAGATATATAACTTATACCAGCTGTACATATATATTGTATACAGTATATACCCAGGTTATACCAGCATGGTCCATATCACTATATACAGGAGATATATAACTTATACCAGCTGTACATATATATTATATACATTATATACCAGGTTATACCAGCGTGGTCCATATCACTATATACAGGAGATATATAACTTATACCAGCTGTACATATATAATTATATACAGTATATACCAGGTTAAACCAGCATGGTCCATATCACTATATACAGGAGATATGTAACTTATACCAGCTGTACATATATAATTATATACAGTATATACCAGGTTATACCAGCATGGTCCATATCACTATATACAGGAGATATATAACTTATACCAGCTGTACATATATAATTATATACAGTATATACCCAGGTTATACCAGCATGGTCCATATCACTATATACAGGAGATATATAACTTATACCAGCTGTACATATATATTATATCCAGTATATACCAAGGTTATACCAGCATGGTCCATATCATTATATACAGGAGATATATAACTTATACCAGCTGTACATATATATTATATACAGCATATACCCAGGTTATACCAGCATGGTCCATATCACTATATACAGGAGATATATAACTTATACCAGCTGTACATATATATTATATACAGTATATACCAGGGTTATACCAGCATGGTCCATATCACTATATACAGGAGATATATAACTTATACCAGCTGTACATATATAATTATATACAGTATATACCAGGTTATACCAGCATGGTCCATATCACTATATACAGGAGATATATAACTTATACCAGCTGTGCATATATATTATATACAGTATATACCCAGGTTATACCAGCATGGTCTATATCACTATATACAGGAGATATATAACTTATACCAGCTGTACATATATAATTATATACAGTATATGCCCATGATATACCAGCATGGTCCATATCACTATATACAGGAGATATATAACTTATACCAGCTGTACATATATATTATATACAGTATATACCCAGGTTATACCAGCATGGTCCATATCACTATATACAGGAGATATATAACTTATACCAGCTGTGCATATATATTATATCCAGTATATACCAGGTTATACCAGCATGGTCCATATCACTATATACAGGAGATATATAACTTATACCAGCTGTACATATATATATTATATCCAGTATATACCAAGGTTATACCAGCATGGTCCATATCATTATATACAGGAGATGTATAACTTATACCAGCTGTACATATATATTATATACAGCATATACCCAGGTTATACCAGCATGGTCCATATCACTATATACAGGAGATATATAATTTATACCAGCTGTACATATATATTATATCCAGTATACACCCAGGTTATACCAGCATGGTCCATATCACTATATGCAGGAGATATATAACTTATACCAGCTGTACATATATATTATATACAGTATATACCCAGGTTATACCAGCATGGTCCATATCACTATATAACGGAGATATATAACTTATATCAGCTGTACATATATAATTATATACAGTATATACCAGGTTATACCAGCATTGTCCATATCACTATATACAAGAGATATATAACTTATACCAGCTGTACATATAATTATATACAGTATATACCAGGTTATACCAGCATGGTCCATATCACCATATACAGGAGATATATAACTTATACCAGCTGTACATATATAATTATATACAGTATATACCCAGGTTATACCAGCATGGTCCATATCACCATATACAGGAGATATATAACTTATACCAGCTGTACATATATATTATATACAGTATATACCAGGGTTATACCAGCATGGTCCATATCACTATATACAGGAGATATATAAATTATACCAGCTGTACATATATAATTATATACAGTATATACCAGGGTTATACCAGCATGGTCCATATCACTATATACAGGAGATATATATAACTTATACCAGCTGTACATATATATTATA
Organism: Hyla sarda; assembly: GCF_029499605.1. NCBI lineage: Eukaryota > Metazoa > Chordata > Amphibia > Anura > Hylidae > Hyla > Hyla sarda. The sequence goes on along the minus strand of NC_079193.1, from coordinate 376,835,102 downwards.
TACAGTATATACCAGGTTATACCAGCATGGTCCATATCACTATATACAGTATATATAACTTATACCAGCTGTACATATATATTATATACAGTATATACCAGGTTATACCAGCATGGTCCATATCACTATATACAGGAGATATATAACTTATACCAGCTGTACATATATATTATATAAAGTATATACCAGGTTATACCAGCATGGTCCATATCACTATATACAGGAGATATATAACTCATACCAGCTGTACATATATAATTATATACAGTATATACCAGGTTATACCAGCATGGCCCATATCACTATATACAGGAGATATAAAACTTATACCAGCTGTACATATATATTATATACAGTATATACCAGGCTATACATGGTCCATATCACTATATACAGGAGATATATAACTTATACCAGCTGTACATATATAATTATATACAGTATATACCCAGGCTATACCAGCATGGTCCATATCACTATATACAGGAGATATATAACTTATACCAGCTGTACATATATATTATACACAGTATATACCCAGGTTATACCAGCATGGTCCATATCACTTTATACAGGAGATATATAACTTATACCAGCTGTACATATATATTATATACAGTATATACCAGGATGGTCCATATCACCATATACAGGAGATATATAACTTATACCAGCTGTACATATATATCATATACAGTATATACCAGGTTATACCAGCATGGTCCATATCACTATATACAGGAGATATATAACTTATACCATCTGTACATATATATTATATACAGTATATACCCAGGTTATACCAGTATGGTCCATATCACTATATACAGGAGATATATAACTTATACCAGCTGTACATATATATTATACACAGTATATACCCAGGTTATACCAGCATGGTCCATATCACTTTATACAGGAGATATATAACTTATACCAGCTGTACATATATATTATATACAGTATATACCCAGGTTATACCAGCATGGTCCATATCACTATATCCAGGAGATATATAACTTATACCAGCTGTGCATATATAATTATATACAGTATATACCCAAGTTATACCAGTATGGTCCATATCACTATATACAGGAGATATATAACTTATACCAGCTGTACATATATATATATTATATATACAGTATATACCCAGGTTATACCAGCATGGTCCATATCACTATATACAGGAGATATATAACTTATACCAGCTGTACATATATATTATATACAGTATATACCAGGTTATACCAGCATGGTCCATATCACTATATACAGAAGATTTTTTGGGGTTGTCTTCGAGAGTCTTTCTCTATCTACAATGATGACCTAAACATAGTAGGTAACAGTGCGGAGATGAAGGTCATTGGGCGTCTTATTTATTTATTTATCTATTTATTTGTTTTCTAAAATGTTTCTTCTTTCTGAATTTTTTATGCATTAATTTTTTCTCAAATACAAGAAAACAATTCCACCTTCTCCTCACAGCCGCGGTCCCTTTTCGGTCACGGTTGCGAACAGCGTAAATGGCACTTGCTTTCAGTGTCAGATTATCATGAGACGCTTGACTGCGTTCCCTTTTGTGGGGTTGAATAATGTTCGCGGCTTAGCAGAAGGTGTTCCGGGCTTTTTCTGTAAATGGATTTTTTCTTTTTCCCGTTAAACAAATCACCGACGTACACAAATAGAGTCTTGTTCAATCTCCCGCTACAATGGGGTTTATTAAAAGTGATGACATTGACACGACTCCCAGAGCTAAAATTAAAAATTTGATAAAGTGGAAACTTGTCATCAGCGGGAATATAAATTAACCCCTTGACTACTTTGGAGATTTAAAGTTTTAGCTTTTTTTCCCCCTCCTCTCCTTTATAAATCTTATTTTCCCATCCACAGACCCATATAGAGGCTTGTTTTTTGTGGGAACGATTTTATCAATTTTAATGACACCTTTCGTTTTACCATAAAATATATCGCAAATTCCCTCCGTTTACTGTGCGGTAAAATTGACATGTTCTCTTTATTCGTTCGGTTGGAACGATCACAGCGATACCCAATGGTCTTGCCCACCATGCTGCAGCTCAGTTTTAGGGTCTTGACGATCTTCTTATTATCAAGGCCAGTGCTTTCCAACCAGGGTGCCTCCAGCTGTTGCAAAACGAATTGCTGGGAGTTGTAGTTTTGCAACAGCTGGAGGCACCCTGGTTGGGAAGCACTGAGCTAGGCCATTTTGTATGTGCAGCAGCGATTCAATTTTAGGTCCTCAGAGAGTTCTTTGCCCTGAGGTGACATGTTAAAGTCCCAGTGCCAGTATCAGAGAGTGTGAGAGCGATAACACCAATTTTAAGACAGCTGTTCCCCATTCACACCTGAGACCTTAGGGTGGACTCGCTTATGTCGTATTATATACGTATGTATATATATATATATATATATATATATATATATATATATATATATATAAATATATATATAGTATCTCCCATAAGTGAGTCCACCCCTCATTTACTGTGTGTGTAAATATATATATATATATATATATATATATATATATATATATACAGTCATGGCAGTAAATGTTGTTACCCCTGAAATTTTTCAAGAAAATGAAGTATTTCTCACAGAAAAGGATTGCAGTAACACATGTTTTGCTATACACATGTTTATTCCCTTTGTGTGTATTGGAACTAAACCAAAAAAGGAGGAAAAAAGCAAATTGGACATAATGTCCCCAAACTCCAAAAATGGTCTGGACAAAATTATTGGCACCCTTAATTTAATATTTGGGTGCAGACCCTTTGGAAAAAATAAGTGAAATCAGTGTCTTCCTATAAGCATCAATAAGCTTCTTACACCTCTCAGCCGGAATGTTGGACCACTCTTTCTATAACCATCAATAAGCTTCTTACACCTCTCAGCCGGAATGTTGGACCACTCTTCCTATAACCATCAATAAGCTTCTTGCACCTCTCAGCCGGAATGTTGGACCACTCTTCCTATAAGCATCAATAAGCTTCTTACACCTCTCAGCCGGAATGTTGGACCACTCTTTCTATAACCATCAATAAGCTTCTTACACCTCTCAGCCGGAATGTTGGACCACTCTTCCTATAACCATCAATAAGCTTCTTGCACCTCTCAGCCGAAATGTTGGACCACTCTTCCTATAAGCATCAATAAGCTTCTTACACCTCTCAGCCGGAATTTTGGACCACTCTTCCTTTACAAACTGCTCCAGGTCTCTTATTGGAAGGCGCCTTTTCCCAACAGTAATTATAAGATCTCTCCACAGGTGATCAATGGGATTTAGATCTGGACTCATTGCTGCCACTTCAGAACTCTCCAGCGCTTTGTTGCCATCCATTTCTGGGGCTTTTTGACAGATGTTTGGGGTCATTGTTCTGCTGGAAGACCCAAGATCTCGGACACAAACCCAGCTTTCTGACACTAGGCTGTACAGTGCGACCCAAAATCCATTGGTAATCCTCAGATTTCATGATGTCTTGTACACATTCAAGGCCCCCAGTGCCAGAGGCAGCAAAACAACCCAAAACATCACTTACCTCCACCATATGTCACTGTAGGTACTGTTTTCTTTTCTTTGTAGGCCTCATTCCGTTTTCGGTAAACAGTAGAATGATGGGCTTTACCAAAAAGCTCTATCTTGGTCTCATTTGTCCACAAGACGTTTTCCCAGAAGGATTTTGGTTACTCAAGTTAATTTTGGTAAAATGTAGTCTTGTTTTTTATGTCTGTGTCAGCAGTGGGGTCCTCCTGGGTCTCCTCCATAGTGGGGTCCTCCTGGGTCTCCTCCATAGTGGGGTCCTCCTGGGTTTCCTCCATAGTGGGGTCCTCCTGGGTATTCTCCATAGTGGGGTCCTCCTGGGTCTCCTCCATAGTGGGGTCCTCCTGGGTCTCCTCCATATTGGGGTCCTCCTGGGTCTCCTCCATAGTGGGGTCCTCCTGGGTCTCCTCCATAGCGGGGTCCTCCTGGGTCTCCTCCATAGCGGGGTCCTCCTGGGTCTCCTCCATAGTGGGGTCCTCCTGGGTCTCCTCCATAGAGTTTCATTTAAATGTGGACGGATAGTTTGTGCTGACACTGATGCTCCCTGAGCCTGCAGGACAGCTTGAATATCTTTGGAACTTGTTTGAGGCTGCTTATCCACCATCCGGACTATCCTGCGTTGACACCTTTCATCATTTTTTCTCTTCCATCCACGCCCAGGAAGATTAGCTACAGTGCCGGGGGTTGCAAACTTCTTGATAATATTGTGCACTGTGGACAAAGGCAAATCTAGATCTCTGGAGATGGACTTGTAACCTTGAGATTGTCGATATTCTTCCACAATCTTGGTTCTCAAGTCCTCAGACAGTTCTCTTCTCCTCTTTCTGTTGTCCATGCTTAGTGTGGCACACACAGACACACAATGCAAAGCCATAGACACACAATGCAAAGAAGTGAACTTCTCTCCTTTTTATCTGCTTTCAGGTATGATTTTTATATGTTGACTACACCTGTTACTTGCCCCAGGTGAGTATAAAGGAGCATCACATGCTTGAAACAATCTTATTTTTCCAAAATTTTGAAAGGGTGACAATAATTTGTCCAGCCCATTTTTGGAGTTTGGTGACATTATGTCGAATTTGCTTTTTTTCTTCCCTTTTTTTGGTTTAGTTCCAATACACACAAAGGGGATAAACATGTGTATAGCAAAACGTGTGTTACTGCAATCCTTTCCTGTGAGAAACACTTCATTTTCTAGAAAAATTTCAATGGTGCCAACATTTACAGCCATGACTGTATATATATATTTATATATATATATATATATATATATATATAATCTCCCACAAGTGAGCCCACCCCTCATATACTGTGTGTGTAAATATATATATATATATATATATATATATATATATATATATATATCCCATAAGTGAGCTGTGTGTATATGTATGTATATATATATATATATATATATATATATATATATACACATATATATATATATATATATATATATATATACATATATAGATATATATATATATATATATACATATATATAGATAGATATATATATATATATACACATATATATAGATAGAGAGAGATATATAAATATATATATATATATATATATATATATATATATATATATATATATATATATGTTATCTTCTATAAGTGAGCCCACCCCAGAAATATATCTATATATAATTTGCTTATGGGGTGGACTCACTTGAAGATACTGTTCATACCACTATACATATAAATCCCCCGTCTCCCAATGTTTATTATAATGTATTTTACTTGTCAATATCTTTTTTCCCCGTTAACCATTCCCCAGCACTTTCCCTGAAGTCTTCACGTTTTGGCATATTCCAGTGTAAATAATATTTCCTCCTGTGCCAGAGCATTGGAAGGGTTAATCCCATCTCACCGTCTCCTGTGCACCTTGCGCAAAATCCATTATTAGCCTGACGAAAAGCTAAACAGTCCTGAGGCTAAACCCCAATCAATGTGTTCACTGCCGGAATTAAATGAGGAGCGCGGGGGGGGGGGGAGGGGGGAGGGGGACGTGAGAATTCTGTATTCTGAGATGAGCCGTCAATGTATTTTCATTAATTACCATTATTTTACTAAATAAATAAATGACAATTGGGCCTGTAAGAGACTCCGATACCACAGGAACGTACACAGATTCCTTCTGACACACTGGAGTCAGGTTTGTTTTCATGCTGCATATTGTCTCAGGATGCCGTATACCAGTGGTCTTCAACTTGCGAACCTCCAGATGTTGCAAAACCACAACTCCCAGCATGCCCGGACAGCCAACGGCTGTCCGGGCATGCTGGGAGTTGTAGTTTTGCAACATCTGGAGGTCCACATGTTGGAGACCACTGCCGTATAGTGTACAATCCTGTCAATATACCGTACTGGGGTATATACAAATCTGATCTGTAAGAGGAAATATAATGCATCACCATGATGTCTGTGACTACAAATACTCATCCTAGTTATGACTTATATTTTACATCTTTGGAAGAGAGAAGTAAATACAAAGCAAAATAACATTTCTAATATTTTATTAATCCTACATTACATCCTGTATTATATTCCAGAGCTGTACTCACTATTCTGCTGGTGAGGTCACTGTGTACATACATTACCTTACTTATCCTGTACTGATCCTGAGTTATATCCTGTATTATACTCCAGAGCTGTACTCACTATTCTGCTGGTAGGGTCACTGTGTACATACATTACATTACTTATCCTGTACTGATCCTGAATTATATCCTGTATTATACTCCAGAGCTGTACTCACTATTCTGCTGGTGAGGTCACTGTGTACATACATTACATTACTTATCCTATACTGATCCTGAGTTATATCCTGTATTATACTCCAGAGCTGTACTCACTATTCTGCTGGTGAGGTCACTGTGTACATACATTACATTACTTATCCTGTACTGATCCTGAGTTATATCCGGTATTATACTCCATAGCTGTACTCACTATTCTGCTGGTGAGGTCACTGTGTATATACATTACATTACTTATCCTGTACTGATCCTGAGTTATATCCTGTAGATCTTTTATTAAAATTTCAAACATAACAATAAAAAAATTACAAAACATAAACATATCATATCCGACAGAACATATCAATATAATGATCATAAAACCAACACAATAGCATAAAATACAACACCGGTCCACCCCACACTCATTCCTGCACACAAACAAATATATACAATATTTACAAAAGACAGATTCCTATAATACCCATAATACTATACCATACTAATAAACTATATACACTAATACTAAATGTGAATTTCCTGGCCCAGTTGCAATACCAAAAACCCCAATACCAGTAATATACCAAAAAGAATAACAACAACAACAATAATAATATATACAAAATAATAAAAACCAACACAAACAAAATAACACCACTTTTTTTTTTTTTTTTTTTTTGGGCCCTGAGCTGGTCCCGCATCCCATGCCCCCAGTACATGTTACCAGACGTCCATGAACCAGTCCAGGATTTTCTGTATATATAAAAGTCCCATACAAACCCCCTCCCCCCTTTTTAACCCACCACCCAACCTAAACTAAACCCAAACCCCAGGTGGCATCACACAATATATACAATATATACATTACATAAAATATACACAGACTAACAATATATACAATACATAAGTATACAAATAGACTACAACAATAAATACAATAACAAATACATATAACACTATAAGCCAAACAACAAACCCCTAAAGCTCAAGTTCAGCGCCTGCAAGCCCTATATTACCATAAACCAACTGCTCAAAACAAAAAGACTAATGTGCCAGCATCAGCCCACCACCAGGGGGGGACAACAGGCTAAGGCACTTTAAAGGCAGAGCCCCTCCATAGACGAGAGGCCCTGCCAGCACCCAGCCTCTCGTACTCCAGAGAACGCACCTTCACCAGGTCACCGAGAATGTTCCTAACCACCACATCCACAGGGAGGATTTTACGCTGCGTCGACACTAAACACCGTGCGTTCCACGTGTAGTACCTAACCACTGAGCTGACTAGGAATAAAGTGCACCGGTCCCAGCCTCCAAGGTTTCTGAATGCCCCATAGGCCCATTCCGCATAGGAGAGACTGGCCAGCCGAGGCCAACCAATGGAAGCGCCCACCCTGGTGTAAACCTCTGTGTTAAAGGGACAATGAAGCAGAAAATGCTCCATGCTTTCCAGCATGCCTCCACACTCTTCGCGGGGACATCCCCGGTCATCAGAGCTCCTGCACTTCAGATTGTCCCTCACACACAGTTTCCCATGGAAGCAGCGCCAAGTCAAGTCCCAAAACTTCAAGGGGATCCTGATAGAATTCAAAAGCTCTAAACCCACCTCCAGATCCCGACTTGGGCAGTCCTTGAGCGCCAATGGCCTCTGGAAATGAGAAGACAGGACCCTCTTGTCAAGGAATTTCCTCGACAGAGTCCTAATCTCCCACATCCCCAGACCCCACCGACGAATAACCTTCAGAACCGGGGTAGCATAAGCCGGGAGATGCCCGTGTGGTGTGCGAAGATCCTTCACTTGCCCTCCTGTCTCCCATTCCTGGAAGAAAGGCTGAAACCATCCCCTACAGGAGGATACCCACGGAGGAGCCCTCTCTGACCAGAGGTTTGCTATATTGGTCTTAAGAAAGGTATTCACTAGGAATACCACGGGGTTGACCATACACAACCCCCCTAGTCTCCTTGTACGGTAAGTAACCTCCCTCTTCACTAGGTTCAGTCTGTTCCCCCATAACATTTGGAAGAACACACTGTAGACCCGGGTCCAAAGAGGTTCTGGCAACATGCATACACTGCCCAGGTATATCAGTAAAGGGAGCAGGAATGTTTTGATCAGGTTAACCCTTTCCCGGAGGGTCAAAGACCAACCCTTCCACTGATCCACCTTCTGAGCGGCGATCTTAAGCCTGCTGTCCCAGTTTTGTTTGGGGTAATCCCCTTGGCCAAATTCGATGCCGAGAACTTTTGCAGATTCCTGGGGCCCTGGAAGGGCGTCCGGGAGATCAAAACTAGGATCTCCCCCTCCCAGCCAGAGACTCTCGCACTTATCCCGGTTGATCTTGGACCCGGATGCCTCCGAGTAGCGGTCCACCTCTGACATCACCCATTGGCCTTCCTCTTGTGAGGAGACAAACACGGTGACATCATCAGCATACGCTACCGCCCTCAGAGCCAAATCCGGCACCGCCAGGTCCATTCTCACCCCCGCCAACGGTCCACAATCAATCCTTCTAAGGAAAGGATCAATTGCAAACACGTACAGCAACGGGCTCAAAGGACAACCCTGACGGACGCCAGACCCAACCTCAAAAGAGCGGCCAATCCAACCATTCACAAGCGGGAAACTCTCTGCCCCTGCGTACAAGATCTTAAGCCAATCAACAAACCCCCCCGGCAGGCCATATCTCAGAAGAACAGACCAGAGGTACTCATGGTTAACCCGATCAAACGCTTTTGCCTGATCCAAGGACAGCAAGTACCCCTTCCAGTGGCCAGCCCTACCCTGCTCCACAGCCTCTCGGACACTGAGCACAGCACTAAATGTACTGCGGCCCGGAACAGAGCAATTCTGAGCCCCCGAAAGGAGCCGGGGTGCAAACTCCACCAGCCGGTTAAACAGCACTTTTGCCAGAATCTTTCGGTCCACATTGAGAAGCGCTATGGGACGCCAATTCTCAATGTGGAACGGGTCTTTACCCTTTGACAGAATGATCAGCGCTGACCTCCTCATTGACTTTGGCAGAGTGCCCGAGGATAGACACTCATTAAAAACCGCAGTCAAGAGGGGAACCAAAGTGTCCTTAAAGGTCTTATAGAACTCAGATGTTAAGCCATCCGGACCGGGTGACTTCTTGAGGGCAAGCCCATCAATAGCCATCCTGACTTCCTCTTCCCGGATCATCTCTGTCAAAACGTCAAGAGAGGGGTCTACTCCTGGTTCAGGGACGGTTTCAGCCAAGAAAGCTGATACCTTATCTCGATCTAGATCCTTCCTTCCCAAGAGGTGCGAGTAGAAGGATCTGACGACCTCCAGGATCCCTGATCTGGACCTTTTCAAGGATCCCGTACTATCAATCAGTCCTGAGACTATTTTACTATTCACTGACATCTTGCAGTTTCTGTAAGGGTCAGGCGAGCGGTACTTCCCGTAATCCCTCTCAAAAACCAAAGATGCGTGTCTGTCGTACTGGCACTTCATCAACAAGGACTTCACTCTGGAGATATCGTCACGACTACCTCCAGTCGAGACAAGGTGCTCAAGTTTCTTCCTCAGGCCCTGGTACAAACGGTACCTGTTTAGGCTTCTGAGGCCCGAGAGCTGGCGGAAGAATCTCGCAACCCTTTCCTTGAAGATCTCCCACCACTCTGACTTACTGCTAAAAAGGCCCAGCAATGGTACCTGGCTCTGAAGAAAATCCTCAAAGGACTGTCTTATCTCCGCTTCTTCCAAGAGAGACGAATTCAGCTTCCAATAGCCTCTGCCCATCCGGGGGGTCTCTGCGACATTCAGAGAAAACAAAATTAAACAGTGATCGGAAAACTCCACCTCAACAACAGATACTGCTGAAGAGACGGCTTCTTCCTTTAAATAGAACCTGTCTATCCTAGACCTACAACTACCCCTATGATAGGTGAATCCCGCGTGGCCTGGGGTGTGCCGGATGTGGACATCCACCAGGCGAGCCTCACTCGCTATGCTATTAAGGGCGACGCTATCATAAGTCAGCTTGTCTCTGGCACCTCCCCTGTCTTGGGGCCTCGTGACAGCATTAAAGTCCCCTCCAAAGACCACCTGCCGACTTGTAAAAAGATAGGGCTTGATCCTCATAAAGAGACACTTCCGGTCCCACTTAGACTGTGGGCCGTAGATGTTAATAAGGCGAAGTTCTTGTCCCTTCATGAGTACATCTAAGATCAGGCACCTCCCCATTTCTAACTCGATAACCCGTCGGCATTCTACCGCTGTGGTAAAAAGGACCGCCACTCCGCTATACGGCTCGGCCCCAAGAGACCAGTAGGAGGGCCCATTCCTCCACTCTCTTTTAGCCTTGTAGATAGATGACATATCTGTTAGCCTGGTCTCCTGCAAAAATAAAATATCAGCATTAATATGGGCAAAAAAATCATAGGCCGCAAATCGAGCCGTATCTGACTTTATGCTGGCAACATTAATGGATGCCAGAGTCAACGGAGAGGGTGCCGCCATCAAGGGTGATTGAGTTAGACAGCTTTCTTTTTCCCACCATCCTTCCCATCCACCCCACCACCCTCCTCATCAGATGATGGTTTACCCCTTTTTAGTGAGATGGATGTGTCCATTTTCCCTTTATATACATTTTCCTCGTCCCCTGACTCTGGGCCTGTCTCCCCCCCTGAAGACATAGATTCCCCAGGGAGAGAGGACTCAGCGTCTCCTGTGAGCCCCACCGCAACATCCGGAACCTCACCCCCAGCCACCCCCTCCTCCGAAGAGGAAATGTCGCGGAGGGCTCGGAACCGGTTGGAGAGACCAATCAGAGGGAGATCAGTTGTACCTTCCTTTGGCATCTGGCAGGTGGGAGAAGATCTTACATCTCTCCTTTTCTTATTCTTCCGAGTACCCCGCTTTGTTTCTGCCCATCCCCCACTGTCCTCATCCGCGCTCCCACCATGGGAGGACAGTGAGGAGACGGCATCCCCCTCTTTGTGGATCCTTCCAGTCTCCTCATCCAGTTCACTATCCCCCAGGGCCTCAGCAGTAAGACTGGCCGCAGGGACAGGATCAGGAGTCACCCCAGTTGGTTGATGCTCCTGTGAGTCCTGAATCTCCCTGTCCCTTTGACGCTTCTCGAGACGCCTCAGTTGGGCAGGCGTCTTCTGCTTACTTTTCTTCCCTGGCCCCTGCACCCCTTCATCCCCGACAGCCATCCCCCCAGCAGAATCCACCTCACGGCTTACTCCCACCGGGGCAACAACCGCGTTGACAAAGGAACGAGGGCAGCGACTGAATGGGTGACCTAAGTCACCACACAGGTGACACCTAATCTCTGCACAAGATGTAGCGAGATGGCCTATTTCCCCACACAGAGTGCACTTCTGCACAGTGCAATTGGCACTAAAATGTGTGGGGTCACCACATCTGTGACAGAGCTTCGGCTGACCCTGGTAGAAGATCTGGATACGATCCCTTCCGAGGAAGGTCGCAGATGGTATATGGGTAACGGTGTTTCCTGAACGCCTAAGCTTGACCATAAACGTCCAGGCCCCTGACCAGATGCCATATTCATCCCTGTTCTTTTTTGGGACCTCCACCACCTCACCATACCGACCTAGCCACGTCATGATGTCAATACAAGAAAGCGATTCATTACGGGTTAAAACGGTCACCTTCTTGACATTATTTTGGCGAGACACCGCCTGAATGGCAAAGTCTCGCCAGCCGGGCTCATTCTTTACCAACTCATAATTCGACCAGAAGAGCTCAAGCCCCTCCGGCCGAACAAAGCTGATATCGAACTCAGGGGTACCATAAGAATGTATCAAGGCATAGATGTCAGCTGCCTTAAAGCCCAACTTCAGCAGAAGCTCAACAACTTTAGATCTTGGAGGACATGTATCACTGCCTCTCCACCTCAGCCGGACCACATTCCTACGGAGACCACCCGGCCCGGCTGTAGGGAGGGACCACACATTATCCCCCCCTCTTTCCTCTCGGAAGGCTGAAAGACCATGTCTCTCTACCCAGAAGGATAGATCAACCTCCCTACCCTCTACATTGATCGATCTCTCCCCTCTCCTTAAGGCCCCCAGGAGACGCTGCTGCAAACTGTTCTCCCCAGAGCCAGAGGACGAGGAAGCTGCCCCCCTTCCCCCAGCGGTGACATTCGCGTAGCTGCGGACGGGTGCTGCCACCGCTGGGGGTGCAACTGGACCAGGCCCTACATTCCCACCACTAATCTGTGCCCCTTCACCACCCTCCTCCACATAATCCATACCCAAACCATTGACCCCTATTTTAGCTGATGTGCCCCCCATACCTCCACCCGTGCTACAGCCCAAACCACTATTCAAAGCCCCAGAAAGATTTTTAGTAACATATGAATTATTCACCTCATTCACACCCTCAGTCACTCCAACATTAACCTCCACATTCATACTGGCTGGACCGGTGCGTTCTGGCGCAGATTTTGTACTGTCAGCATCACTGGGTACCAGGGCTGGAGCCATCACCACAGGACAGGTCACCGGTCCCTTATACAAGGACCGGGAAGCCTGCCTAGCCTGTTTATTAGTGGCCCCAGCCCTGTTTTTACCGGTACCCTCCGCCTCATCCGTACTAGAATGTCCAGCTCCTGGGCGCCGCTGATCTGGATCAGCGGCGCCAATGCAAAACAAAAGTTTTTTTCTACTTTTGGGAGAATCTATTTTTCCCTTAGCCACCACGACTACCTCCGGCACTGAGTCACCCCCCTCTCCCACAGGGGAGCGAACTACAGCACCGGAGTCTGCCTCTATGCCCACCGCTGGGCCGCCCTCACTGTACGGCCTTGCGGCCGATGCCTTCTCTGCTCCATCCCTGCTACTGCAAACAGGCATGGAGCTCTGCGCCCTTTTAGTATCTGTACTCTCCCCGCACCTTTGCACCGAGTCCACCACAGAACACGGGCTGGGCTGGGTAACGGGGCTTGCACAATGAGCTGACCCTGCGGCCGACTCAGGGTTTACAGGGAGGGGGGTGTAGATGTAACTCACCACTTCTTGCTGCTTTGGCTTGGTCTTCTTCTTCTTACCCCCAGGTGCCTAATTTGGGAGCTCATCTCCAAACACCAGGTTCTGAGGACACACTGGGGATTCCAGCATGCGGATCTGGGCCATTAGCGCCCCTCCCTGGTAGCTGCTGTCACTGTCCTCCCCTGAGTCGGCAGGTGATACTGCTGGTTGCTGTGCAGAGGGCCCACTGTACGGGGCCTGCTGCTGTTGCCGCAGGCCACCAGGTGGATCTGGCTGTTGTTCTTCCTCCATCTCCTCCGCATCATCCACCTGGCTCTCAGGTTGCAGCCCCATCAACCTTTTATTTTCCTTTTCCTCCATTACCTTGAATCTTTCTCCATTTTCCAATTTTTCTTTAAATGGACCACTCTTCGCCAGTAATTCTGCTCTCCTCTCCTCCAAAGCTTGTATTTCAGCCATAAGTCTTTTTATCTCTGCCTGGATCTCTGCCTTTTTCCTCTTAGGAGTTACCTTAGCCCTGGCACGGGCACAGCGAAGTCCCTCTCCGAGCCTCCTGATGGCCTTACAGGCGTCTTCATACTCACGGAGGTGACTTTTTACCCGGGACGTATAGGTGGAAATAGACTCCCGGGTCCTCAGCACTCCCCAGCCTTCCTCACTGAGGTCGGCTTCACCTCCGTGAGTACTCTGCCTTCTTCCTGATGAACCCAGCTTTCCGCTGGAAACACCCAGCTTTCCCGAGGTGGATCCAGCCTTGGAGCTTCTCACCTCTGTGGGGGGAGTTGGAGCAGCATTGCTGCGACTCCTGGTGGAACGCCTCACCCCCAAATCCTCCGATGTTCCGGCCGCTTGCTGGCCTCTACTGCTCCCCTGCGGCCTATTCCGAGGAGCAGAAGCCTGGGCCTCGCCTCCCTCACTCATGCCTGGAAACCCGCTCCCTCCCTGGGGAGGAGGAAGCAGGCCCCAGGTGGAACAGATGGAAATCCCTGGAGCTCAGGAGACACAGCAGACACACAGCACAGCTGAAGCACGACCACACCCGCAACTAATTGGTCAGCACTCCAGAGCTGTACTCACTATTCTGCTGGTGAGGTCACTTTGTACACACATTACATTACTTATCCTGTACTAATCCTGAGTTATATCCTGTATTATACCCCAGAGCTGTACTCACTATTCTGCTGGTGAGGTCACTGTGTACATACATTACATTACTTATCCTGTACTGATCCTGAGTTATATCCTGTATTATACTCCAGAGCTGTACTCACTATTCTGCTGGTGAGGTCACTGTACACATACATTACATTACTTATCCTGTACTGATCCTGAGTTATATCCTGTATTATACTCCATAGCTGTAATCACTATTCTGCTGGTGAGATCACTGTGTACATACATTACATTACTTATCCTGTACTGATCCTGAGTCATATCCTATATTATACTCCAGAGCTGTACTCACTATTCTGCTGGTGGGGTCACTGTGTACATACAATACATTACTTATCCTATACTGATCCTGAGTTATATCCTATAGATCTCTTATTTAAAAATATAAAACATTACAATAATACAAACAACATACACATGTGCAATTCATACAAAAATGAGTCCATATGAGGTGGCATTCACACTACATTTTGTCCATACGGGGACCGGATCTGGCTGGGGGATAAGAAAACCGAGCTTCTGTATCCCAGCCAGACCCGCCCAACATCCCATTCATTTGAATGAACTGGTCCTGAGCTGGTCCCGCATCCCATGCCTCCAGTACATGATTACAGACATCCCTGAACTAGTCCAGGATTTTCTGTTTATATAAAGTCCTACAGACAACCCCCCTTCTCCTTTTTTCCCACCACCTAAGCTAACACAGAACTCCAACACAAGGTTCAAAACAACCCCTAGAAAAAAAAGGTAATAAACAAACACTAAATATATTTATAAATATATAAAAACAAAACGAACATATACAAAAGATAGATAGTACAAAATATGCAAACCAAACAACAAAGAAGCTTTTCAGACACACAAACCCCTAAAGCCAAAGTTCATATACCTACAGCACAAAACAAAAAGACTAATGTGCCAGCATCATCCCACCACCAGGGGGAGACAACAGGCTAAGGCACTTTAAAGGCAGAGCCCCTCCACAGACAAGATGCCCCGCCAGCACACAGCCACTCCACAAACAAGAAACGCTGCCAGCACCCAGCCTCTCCACAGACAAGAGGCCCTGCCAGCACCCAGCCCCTCCACAGACGAGAAGCCCTGCCAGCACCCAGCCTCTCGTTCTCCAGAGAACGCACCTTCACCAGGCACCAGGTCACCCAGTATGTTCCTATCCCCCTCATCCACAGGGAACATTTTCCGCTGTGTCGACACTAAACACTGTGCGTTCCACGTGTAATACCTGACCACTGAGCTAACTAGGAATAAAGTGCACCAGTCCCAGCCTCCAGGGTTTCTGAATGGCCCCATAGGCCCCTTCCACATAGGAGAGACTGGCCAGCCGAGGCCAACCAATGGAAGCGCCCACCCTGTTGTAAACCTCTGTGTTAAAGGGACAATGAAGCAGAAAATGGTCCATGCTTTCCAGCATGCCTCCACACTCTTCGCGGGGACATCCCCGGTCCTCAGAGCTCCTACTCTTCAAATTGTCCCTCACACACAGTTTCCCATGGAAGCAGCGCCAAGTCAAGTCCCAAAACTTCAAGGGGATCCTGATAGAATTCAAAAGCTCTAAACCCACCTCCAGATCCCGACTTGGGCAGTCCTTGAGCGCCAATGGCCTCTGGAAATGAGAAGACAAGACCCTCTTGTCAAGGAATTTCCTCGACACAGACAAATCCCCCAGTTTATTTGGTTCAACAGAAGGCCTAGAATTGCTAAGTCATTGATGACACAACTCAGGCTAGGAGGGGCCTAGGACTTCCCCATCTGATAAATTACTACAAATCTTGCCTACTTGACCAATTGCGACATTGTTGGTCACAAAATCCTGAAAAACTGTGAGTGGACCTAGAGTCATCCTGTTCGTCCCCCTTATTGCTGAAATCCAATTACTCCTGTTACTCCAATTAGAGGGTCAACGTTCTCCCTCATCCTTCCTCATGGCTATAACTTCTTCTGATGTAGCTTGGTCCTATGCACTTAAACAAGATGTTCCCAAAGTCCCTTGCTCCCTTAACAATTTCCCACTTAATTATCTTGAGTGCCTAATCCCTGATTTATACAGACTTAATAAAGGGAGCTGGACTCCCGAAACGTGTCGTCTCTGCAAACAATAAATCCATTCTTTGTATCTAAAGGGTGTCCGTGTTGCTTCTCCGTGACCTCCAGTGAGTGTGCCCCTATAGACCGTTTTTTCTCTTCCACAGATGCCCGGTCTATCCAGGTGATCATCTTCTTAATACCTGATTTAAATTTACAGATTTGGGGCTGCCAAGGAATATACTTCGCACTAGACAGTATCTGCCCAGAGGGTGATGTCCATTTTCCGTCACTGTGTTATATTCAATTTACCACATAGAGGTTTTTTTTTAAAAAGCTTGCAACGTAGAAGTCTACTCAATGGTGACTTTACTCATAAACATATGATCCCAAAAGTTTATCTCAACTACTTAAACAGCGAATCACAGACTAAAAAGGGAATTTTGTTTTTTTTCCCCAACCCGCTACATGACAAGACATCTATCTCTAAGCATCACTTTATGACTAAATGGGAGTCTAATCTCCAAAAGGAATTCTCTCTCGAACAGTGGTCTAAAGCCCCCAATGTCATGCACTCCTGCGCTCTACTAACCAGTAGCTAAAACAGTATACAGATGGTACTATACGCCCTCCAGGCTTCATCTCTTAGATCCTCCTGTGCTGGCGTGGGTGTGGGATGGTAGGGACCCTATATCACACGCTCTGGGAATGCCCACCACTAGCTACCCTTTGGCAGGGCATCATGTTATTATCCCGCCGTTTGTCACATACTCAGTTTGAACTTTGCCCTGATGATTTCCCTCCCAATATAAGTTCCCCACTGGCTCACATATACATGCTGGAGGCTCCGAGTGTGTAGCGTGACGTCACAACTCTGCCCCCGTGTGATGTCACGTCCCGCCCCCAAAGTACAAGTCTATGTGGGGGCCGCCCGCCGATTAAAAAGCACTTTTTCCAGAATCTTTCTTTCCTAACTGAGAAGCGCTATGGGACGCCAATTCAAAATGAGGGATGGGTCTTTACCCTTTTGACAGGATGATCAGCTCTGACCTTCTGCAGAGTGCCTGAGGATAGACACTCATTAAATACCTCGGTCAAGAGGGGAACCAAAGTGTCCTTAAAGGGGTACTCCGACCCTAATACATCTTATCCCCTATCCAAAGGATAGGGGATAAGATGTCTGGTCGCCGGTGTCCCACCGCTAGGCACCCCCTTAATCTGTCATTGTGCACCCACGTTTGGTCTTCAACTCAGATGTTAAGCCATCTGTACCGGGTGACTTCTTGAGGGCAAGCCCATCAATCGCCATCCCGACGTCCTCTTCCCTGATCATCTCTGTCAAAACGTCGAGAGGGGTCTACTCCTGGTTCAGGGATGGTTTCAGTCAAGAAAGCTGACACCCCATCTCGATCTAGATCCTTCCCAAGAGGTGTGGGTAAAATGATCTGACGACCTCCAGGATCCCTGATCTGGACCTTTTCAAGGATCCCGTACTATCAATCAGTCCTGAGACTATTTTACTATTCACTGACATCTTGCAGTTTTTGTAAGGTTCGGGCGAGCGGTACTTCCCGTAATCCCTCTCAAAAACCAAAGATGCGTGCCTATCGTACTGGCACTTCATCAGCAAGGACTTCACTCTGGAGATATCATCACGACTACCTCCAGTCGAGAAAAGGTGCTCAAGTTTCTTCCTTAGGCCCTGGTACAAACGGTACCTGTTTAGGCTTCTGAGGCCCGAGAGCTGGCGGAAGAATCTCGCAACCCTTTCCTTGAAGATCTCCCACCACTCTGACTTACTGTTACAAAGGCCCAGCAATGGTACCTGGCTCTGAAGAAAATCCTCAAAGGACTGTCTTATCTCCGCTTCTTCCAAGAGAGACAAATTGAGCTTCCAATAGCCTCTGCCCATCCGGGGGGTCTCTGTGACATTCAGAGAAAACAAAATTAAACAGTGGTCGGAGAATTCCACCTCCACAACAGACACTGCTGAAGAGACGGCCTCCTCCTTTAAATAAAACCTATCTATCCTAGACCTACAACTACCCCTATGATAGGTGAATCCCGCGTGGCCTGGGGTGTGCCGGATGTGGACATCCACCAGGCGAGCCTCACTCGCTATGCTATTTAGGGCGACGCTATCATAAGTCAGCTTGTCTCTGGCACCTTCCCCTGTCTTGGGGCCTCGTGAAAGCATTAAAGTCCCCTCCAAAGACCACCTGCCGACTTGTAAAAAGATAGGGCTTGTTCCTCATAAAGAGACACTTCCGGTCCCACTTAGACTGTGGGCCATAGATATTAATAAGGCGAAGTTCTTGTCCCTTCATGAGGACATCTAAGATCAGGCACCTCCCCATTTCTAACTCGATAACCCGTCGACATTCTACCGCTGCGGTAAAAAGGACCGCCACTCCGCTATATGGCTCGGCCCCAAGAGACCAGTAGGAGGGCCCATTCCTCCACTCTCTTTTAGCCTTGTAGATAGATGACATATCTGTTAGCCTGGTCTCCTGCAAAAATAAAATGTCGGCATTCATACAGCTGAAAAAAATCATAGGCAGCAAAACGAGCTGTATCTGACTTAATGCTGGCGACATGAATGGATGCCAGCGTCAACGGAGAGGGTGCCGCCATCGAGAGTGATTGAGTTAACTGTCTTTCTTTTTCCCGCTCCCCTTCTCACCCTCCACATCAGAAGAACTCTTCACGCTCTTTTAGGGATACTGAAGTGTCCATCACACCAAACATAGTTTAACTTTCCTTGTCTCCGGACTGTAGGCCAGTCCCTCCTCCTGAGGACATAACCTCCCCAGGAGAAGAGGACTCGGTGTCTCCTGGAAAAAAAATATATATATTTTTTAACTTTTTTATTGTTTTTGTTTTTATTAGATTTTTTTGTTGTTGTTTTTTTTTGTTTTGTTTTTTGTCTAATCTTTTTTTTTGTCAGATTAATGCTTTTGCAGGTGTGACAGCTCTTCGTGATGACCGTCATTCCACCGTGAAGTCTCATCTTGATCTTGATGGAACAATTTACAGACAGTGTTTATATTCCCCCCAGTACACAGACCGCTCCGCACCCTCCTGTGACATTGAGTCGGGCACATTCAGGCCCAATAAAGATTTAGCTTCTTGTCTCAGATGTCCGGGTATCACTGAGTGATGTAATACATCAGCGAGGTAAAATCTTCTTCAATAATAGTCCGTCACCTCACCCAGACGGCTCGTCCATGATTTACAGAGTGCTAAGCTATTAAATTGTACCATCTGGTCCGTTCTTACCATCATGTATGGAGGGCAGAGTATCCTGGTCCCACTTGTTACTTAAAGGGGTATTCCAGGATTTCTTTTATTTGACTATGTTACAGGGGCTGTAAAGTTAGTGTAGTGCATAATATAATGTCTGTACCTGTGTTTGATGGCTGATCTCGCAATTCTTATATGATATTTTTAAAAGCATACAAAATGAGTATCATCTCTTGTTTTCCCAGGTTGCAGTGCAACCCAAGACATTATATCACTAGTCAGGTGTTCAAAGGAGCATAACAGTGCTTCAATGGGTGGAGCGACCGCTTTGTGGGAAGGAGACTCATTCTGCAGTGAATTTTTATTTTTACTACAGCTGGAGGCACCCTGGTTAGAAAACACCAGTCTATTGTTCACAGCACAGCATGGAAGGCAGCACACCTGTGCTTCAATGGGTGGGATGGCTGATGTGTGGGAGGGAGAAAAGTGACCTTACTCTTACAAACAAGGGATCCTGGGACTTTTCCATTACTGTCTGACAGGTAAATACTAAAATCACCTTATGGTGGATAATACCTTTAAAGTTTCACCCTCAAAATCTCCCTAACCTGATCTTCACCAACCCCAGTGGTCACCGGGGTCTTTGTTCTTGTCATAACCCACCTAGCAAATGATGTGGGACCTTGTGATACTTGGTTAAGGTCTGTTCACCCTTCTTCTTTAGACCCTTGTTGAGAGTCATGGTTATTGTAGTACTTCTCCGTCATTGTATTGTATATAAAGCAGATTTAAAGACCTCCAAATACTTAGACTGCCTTGAATTCGGTCATCAGTGAACGTTTTTAGAAATAGACTTTCTTCATCTATCATTCTTTTCTATTTATTGATTTCGTTTTTCATTTGAAGCAATCACTTTGCCTTATACATTGTTCTAACATGGATACGTTTTAGAGCAGATGTCAAACACTTTGAACACCGGTTATATCAATATCAATATGTTTACCAACAGCATGAGGTATTATTCATGGAGAGCGGACAACCTCCATAAGATACTATAAATAATAATATCCAAAGGATAGGGGATGACACCCTCACCCAGCATTCTAAACAAAATCTGAGTGCTGCACAGAAATTGTGGGGTGTCCCAGCGGTGGGACCCCTGCGATCAGACATCTTATACCCTATCCTATGTATAGGGGATAAGATGTGTAGGGGCAGAGTACCCCTTTAAGCTCTCTGACAGTCTTCATAGTCAGTAGGTTGGAGAAGCGCTGTCTTGGGCAACCCTCATAGACTGTAGGTTGGTAGGACTTATCCATAGTGCCTTTAGGTAAACAAGTAACTGTATCTGGCAGCCTCCATAGACAGAAATTTGATGGAACAACATAATAAAAGTAGAGCAATGTGTTCGGCTCCCGGGATAAAAACTCTGCTGCTTTACATGGCGGTGCAATGGCATTCTTCTTTTCTCTATAGTAGGTTGGAGGAACACTTTAAAGGGCTATTCCAGGAAAAAACATTTTTTTTTAAATCAACTGGCTCCAGAAAGTTAAACAAATTTGTAAATTACTTGCATAAAAAAAATCTTAATCCTTTCAATAATTATCAGCTCCTGAAGTTGAGTTGTTCTTTTCTGTCGGGCAACAGTGCTCTCTGCTGACATCTCTGCTTGTCTCTGGAACTGTAGAAGAGGTTTGCTATGGGGATTTGCTTCTAAACTGGGCGGTTCTCGAGACAGGTATCATCAGAGAGCACTTAGACAGAAAAGAACAACTCAACTTCAGCAGCTCATAAGTACTTAAAGGATTAAGATTTTTTTAATAGAAGTAATTTACAAATCTGTTTACCTTTCTGGAGCCAGTTGATATTCAAAAAAAAAGTTTTTCCTGGATAACCCTTTTAAAGGGGTTGTGCGCTGCCCTGCAGTTCGGAGCTCCGCTCACAGGGTCCGGAAGTTCATTACTCCGAACGCTGTGTGCGGGCTTCCGTGTTCTCGGCCGGCGGTCGTGATGTCACGCCCAGCCCCTTCGTGACGTCTCGCCCGCCCCCTTGTGACGTCTCGCCCGCCCCCTCAATGAAAGTCTATGGGAAGGGGGCACGACTGCTGTCACGCCCCCTTCCCATAGACTTTGGTAGAGGGGGCGGGCGAGACGTCACGAAGGGGCCGGGCGTGACATCACGCCCGCCGGCCGCGTACACGGCAGCCAGCACACAGTGTTCGGAGTAATGAACTTCCGGACCCTGTGAGCGGAGCTCCGAACTGCAGGGCAGCGCACAACCCCTTTAAGTACTATCTTTAGGGGAATTTGCTCTCTGGCAGCCTCCATAGACAGTAAGTTGTTAGAAAGCTATGATATTATCTTAAAGGGGTATTCTGTCTTTATACCTCTTATTCCTTTGGATAGGGGATAAGATGTATAATGCCGGAATACCCCGTTAAGAGGATTAAATAAATAATCCTATAATAAATAATTTTAATCAACTGATGCCAGAAAGTTAAATGGGCACTGTCACCAACCTTTTTTTTTTTTTTTTTTTATTATATTTTGTAGTACTTATGTACTACAACATATCTCTAATATAGATTCATTAATTTAAATTAAAATAGTTTATTTTACATTTGAAAACCGACCACTAGGGGTCTCCCTCCTAGTGGCCGGCTGCAGCCTGCCGTGACATCATGACTGAATTAGGACCGATGCCGGCCGGGCAATCAGTCCTAATTCAGTCAGCCTGCGCTCGCTCCCTGCCTGTCAATCAGACAGGTGGGAGTGAGCGCTGTGAATGCCGGGTCTGCGCTCATTGGCTGTCTGGCCTCGCAGCTGTCTCATTGGCTGTCTGGCCTCGCAGCTGTCTCATTGGCTGCCTGCCCCCGGCATGTACAGTCTTAATCTCAAGGCTGCACTGATGCTCCAGGACTGTACATGTCCTGTATGGGTAAGTGAGGTCTTATTTCATGTACCCGTAATTTGTTTCGGTCCCGAGCCTCGACGGTGAGCACAGCAGGTGGGCGATGCTCCTATACTCCTCCTACCTGGATAACACTACACTGATTAACAGGAAGGAGGAGGCCCCGGTGCAGCCTGCTGTGCTATTGTCTACTCATCTATGCGCGCTCCCGACAGGAGCACAGCAAAGATGAGGTGAGGGCGGAAGTCGGCGCCCAGCAGGCATCAGTGATGTCGCACCTGCTGGGGAAGTCAGCTTCCGGCAGAGGTAAACATATGAGCAGAAGATGAGCCATTTGTAAGGTAGAATTTTTTTTTTAAAGGCACGGAGGGGGTTAGGGATAGATTAGCAATAGGTAGGGACAGAACAAAAATACAGATGGTGGGAGCTACTCTTTAAACAGATTTGTAAATTACTTCTATTTAAAAATCTTAATCCTTCCAGTACTTATCAGCTGCTGTATACTACAGAGGAAGTTCTTTTCTTTTTTGAATTTCCTTTCTGTCTGACTGCAGGGCTCTCTGCTGACACCTCTGTCCATGTCAGGAACTGTCCAGAGCAGAAGAGGTTTGCTATGGGGGTTTGCTCCTACTCTGGACAGTTCCTGACATGGACAGAGGTGTTAGCAGAGAGCACTGTGGTCAGACAGAAAGGAAATTCAAAAAGAAAAGAACTTCCTCAGTATTATACAGCAGCTGATAAGTACTGGAAGGATTAAGATTTTTAAATAGAAGTAATTTACAAATCTACAATGAAAAAGAGTAGCGTGCACTCACCGCGGGTAAACAGCTGCAGGCCCGAGGTCCGGGATCACCGTGGCATAGACAGTAAGGGGTGCTCAGAGGCTACGCCGGCTGTTTCGGACGTAGGAACGTCCTTCTTCCGGCCTCAGTGAGGCCGGAAGAAGGACGTTCCTACGTCCGAAACAGCCGGCGTAGCCTCTGAGCGCCCCTTACCGTCTTCGTCTATGCCGCGGCGATCCCGGACCTCGGGCCTGCAGCTGTTTACCCGCGGTGAGTGCACGCTACTCTTTTTCACTGTATTGTTTGATACTTTATCTAGTGTGTGCACCCCGCAGGTGCTGCGTTGTTATTTATCGGGTCTGGAGGCTGCCTGTGTATACCAGTGGTATCGTATATCTGCATGCCTAAGCTGTACGGTGTGCTCTCTCCTTCTCTAGTGGCTTAATTTACAAATCTGTTTAACTTTCCGGCACCCTTTGATTAAAAAAAAAGTAATGTTTTCCAGAGGAGTACCCCTTTAATAATGGATCTCAGGGTTCCAATGGACATCTGGTGTTGCCGTCTCTTTGGCATGAAGCACATAGTCATCCGGTCCCATCACTGGTCCTGGCCGCTTCAGAATTGAAGATGGCAGCCAGGGACCCTCCACTGGATCATGGGTCATGTGATCAGAGTTTTTCTTTTAGGTTGTTTGTCATTGGCTGCCATTAGGACCTTCATGTTCTCCTTTCATATACTTTTTAACTTGAAGCGCCAATCTCCCATTTCTTCCAATATCGTATTTAACATACTCCAACGAATTTATTGCCTGATGTGAAATATTCTCTTCTCACCGTGATAAATTTAGAGGCACATTTTGTTCTGTAGAATATTTCTTTTTTTTTTTTTTTTCTTCTAAGAATCCTTTAGTATTAAAAATAAATATGCCAGATAAAAAGGTTGTCAATGTGACAGACGGCGGAGGGCACTTCAGAAATGACGGAAACGAGTGGTAAAAATATCTCCAGTCTTCCATGGGTTTATTTAATGGGATTATCTCCAATCCCTCCTCACGTGAAAAGCACATTCTGTTTCATTAAGACAAAAGATATGACCAGGGGTAAAGCAGTCACATTGACGTGTCGAGAGAGAGGAAAAAATGTCCTCTGGAGCCGCGAGAGAGACAAGAGGGAATCTGGCAGCTTTTGACTTAAACTCTGCACCGCTCCGAGATACAATCTGCCACAGCGGAACCATCACAATGAGATTTATATAGAACTGATAGATGAGAAATTACACACTGTATATGAGAGCTGCACTCTGTGTATTGCAATAAGTGTATCCCTTCTGTGACCCATGGCAACACCATGTGTGAACGCCGACAGACAAAGCTGTTCTGGAACCGGGCGCGCTGCCGAATGTTAACGAAAAATGACACGAGGGAGATGCATAGATACAGTCGGGGCAGGACATGATCATCAATGAGGAGCGACATCTGAGTGCCCCCGGCGCAGAGATCTCAGGGCATTCTGTAGGTACAGACGCATTTAAAGGGGTACTCCCGGGGAAAACTTTTTTAATTATTATATATTTTTTTATCAACTGGTGCCAGAAAGTTAAACAGATTTGTAAATCGCTTCTATTAAAAAATCTTAATCCTTCCTGTACTTTTTAGGGGCTGTATACTAAAACTAAAGAGTAATCCAAAAAAGAAATGCATTTCCTGTGATGCCCTGACCACAGTGCTCTCTGCTGACCTCTGCTGTCCATTTTATCAACTGTCCAGAGAAGCATATGTTTGCTATGGGGATTTTCTCCTTCTCTGGACAGTTCCTAAAATGGACAGCACAGGTTAGCAGAGAGCACTGTGGTCAGGACATCACAGGAAATGCATTTCTTTTTTGGATTTCTCTTTAGTTTTAATATACAGCCCCTAAAAAGTACTGGAAGGATTAAGATTTTTTTAATAGAAGTGATTTACAAATCTGTTTAACTTTCTGGCACCAGTTGATTTAAAAAAAAAAAAAAAAGAAAAAAGTTTTCCACGGGAGTACCCCTTTAAGAGACTCAGCAGATCTGATATCCATATTGAAAGAAAGAGAGAGAGAGGGGGGGGGGGTATTTCGGCTTGTTCCTTCACTTTTCTTCTTGTCTAAATTGCAGAAAGTGGTTGAAGAAATAAAACTACAAGATATAGTGGTCCCACGACATACGGGCCATCGTAAAAATGGCTATCCTGGCCCCGCTCAATGATACATACATGTCCCTGCTGCTCCAGCCTTTCAGTTCGCCGCTCCTGCTGCCCGGTGCCGTTGCTCTCCATTGCCTTCATCACGTCACCGCTAAGCGCCGCTGTTAGTTTGCCGCTCCTTAGAGGTTAGTTCACAGCTCCTCTGCTGCCGCTGCCCTGCGTTTTCACTCTCTGTCGCCGTCATCATGTCACCGCATAGCGCCGCTGTTAGTTCGCTGCTCCTCTGCTACCGCTGCCCTGCGCCATCGCTCTCTGTCGCCTTCATCACGTCGCCGCTTAGCGGCGACGTGATGATGGCGACAGAGAGCGATGGCGCAGGGCAGCGACAGCAGAGGAGCAGCGAACTAACAGCACTAAGGAGCAGTGAACTAACAGCGGCGCTAAGCGGCGACATGATGACGGCGACGGAGAGTGAAGGCGCAGGGCAGAGGAGCAGCGAACTAACAGCGCTAAGGAGCGGCGACGTGATGAAGATGGTGGAAAGCGATGGCACAGGGCAGCAGAGGTGCGGTGACGTGATGATGGAGAGGGAGAGCGATGGTGCAGGGCATTGGCGACGTAGTGATGCGGCAGCAGAGGAGCAGTAAACTGTTAGTTCACCGCTCCTCTGCTGCCGCTGCCTGTCGCTGTTCAGCGGCGATGTGATGACGGCGACGGAGTGCGATGGCGCAGGGCACTAACGACTTAGTGATACGGCAGCAAAGGAGCGGCTAACTGTTAGTTCACCGCTACCCTGTGTCATCACTCTCTGTTGCTGTCATCAAGTCGCCGTGAACTGTTATTTCGCCGCTCCTCTGCTGCTGCTGCCCTGCTCCATTGCTCTGCAGCTACATGATGACGGATGACAGAGAGCAACAGCGCAGGCAGTGGCGACATAGTGATACGGCATCAGAGGAGCAGCGAACTGTTAGTTCGCTGCTCCTTTGCTGCCGCCGCCGCTCTGTACCGTCGCTCCGCGCAGGTGACGTAGTGATACGGCAGCAGATCAGCGGCGAACTGACGGACCGTAGCGGCGGTGACATGTATCATTGCGAATATCTTTGGTACGAATCCCTCAACATACCATGGTTTCAACAAACGATGGTCCGCCTGGAACCAATTACCATCATATGTTGAGGGACCACTGTACACGTAGAACGAATCCAAGAAGAGCGAAGTGGGTGGAAGTGTGCCAACAACCACGTTACACTAAAGAGCGTAAAATCAAGTAGGGAGGATCAGGGGCTAGGTAAAAGAGCCGAAGCTTGTAGTTGTCATGGGGAGAGAGTCATTCCATGATACCGGTGCATATTTATTAGCAAAATCCCCTGCTTAGATAAATTCTAATGCTCGCCACACATGTTGGTTGTCTCTCTTGACCCCACCCATACACATGCATACTACTTTGGTGGTAGGCCAACCCCCAAAGGACATAAGGAAGTTAACATTCAATTGGCCAGTCCTTTTGTCATCTTACATCATCTGTCGGGGGGGGGGGGGGCAACCATACACATTAGATGATCAGCAGCAGCTGCTGTATGCATTCCCTGTCTGCTCATCTGCCTGTGGTATTGTTCAACTCAAGGCTGCATGGTACAAACAAACCTTATTCTTCCCTAAATGTCTGTGAATGTGTGTATATGGCAGTTGGTGATGTATATAGCTGTAGGTCAGAGGTGGTGACATTACCCAGGGGGTAGGGCTTCAGTTCCGAGACAAGATCCAGCCATGCTTCCTGAAACAGCAGAGGATAATTCATTGTCTCAGTAGAGAAGGTGAAATTGGGGAGCTGCTGATACAACACCACGATGAGATGACAACACAACTTCCTGTCAGAAGAGAGGGCGTGACCGGGGAGCTGCTGAGACAACTTGACACTGAGAGAACTACACAACTTCCTGTTAGTAGAGAGGGAGAGACCAAGGAGCTGCGAAGACAACACCACACTGACAATGAGATGACTACACAACTTCCTGTTTGGGGCAATTTGTGATAACACAATATTAGTCAGTTTCTTCTGAATTCTTAGACTTTGTTGTTGTTTCAATCATTTATCCTTTTCTTTGATTTTCCTTTTGTGCTGTAAATATTTGTTGCGACAACTTCATTCAGGCACCAGAAAGACAAACATTCATTAGACAGAGCAGTGATGAGAGGCCGGACCTGCGACATTTCTACACCTCAGAACTGTTCCTGTCAACACCAAACTCTTCCATCGTTCAGGTCCCTCTGGTTCCTTTTTCGTTCCCCGTCTCAAAATCTGTGGGTTTTTTTTCTGACGACCGGTTAATCAATGTGATATTTCTGAGCCACGTACAAGGGCCCTCAGAGCTATTTGTTACTGACTTGTTAGCACTCGGCTTAATTTGGAAAAATTTGTAGGAATGTAATTATGAACCAATCATTTACAAGAATAGCGAAGAAGGGAGGAAATTGGTGAAATCTTGTACTCAGCAGGAGAACCGTCCTGATTACACCTGATCTCATTTACCCCAGTTCTCCTTTACCTTTGTGAGATTATACACTTTATAATTAAGTCTTTCTCGTCAACTTTCTACATCAGTATGGAATCTCTTCGCGAAAACAGGCAGCAGAACCGTGAGAGGGGAAGAAGTGTTCAGGACCGGGCGGAAATTTACAGATGGTGCACGGTCAATGGGAAGTAGACTTCTGGTGTTACAGCTCTTAAAGGGGTACTCTGGCCTTAAGATGTTTTATCCCCTATCCAAAGGATAGGGGATAAGGTGTCTGATCACAGGGGTCCTGCCGCTGGGGACCCCCACAATCTCTCATGCAGACACCCACCTGCAGCTGCACAGAGCGTTGTTCGCTCCATGTCTGAAGGGCCACAACTACAGGGCTGGGGTTTCGTGATGTCACGACTCCGCCCCCTTTTGACTACACACCCAGCCCCCTCAATGCAAGTCTATGGGAGGGGGTTAGATGGCCATCGCTCTGTGCAACTGCCACAGGTGGGTATCTGCATGTGAGGTCCCCGCCGCTGGGGATCCCCGCGATCAGACATCTTATACCCTATCCTTTGGATAGGGGATAAGATGTCTTAGGGCCGGAGTACCCCTTTAAAGGGATATTCAGGGATTTTTGGATGTAAGACAGCAGCAGCATTGTTAGTCTAGTAACTAATATACTTCCCTTACCTGTGTTTGGTGGCTGGTGGTTAATTTTCTGCAGCCTACTAAATGAGTGTTGTCTCAGACCTTTCCCAGCTTGCTGTGCGGCCCGAGACGATACATCACAAGTCGGGTGCTGAAAGGGGGCTTGGCTGCTTCGTCTGTTGTGTGTAAAGTCAGCCCCCTGATGATGTTACCAACACACGTGCATGCATTTATCATTACACAGATCCACAGCTTGTGTGTCAGGTGATCAAAGGGAGCGTGGCTGTGCTGCAGTGGGTGTGTGGGAGGGAAATAAGTCACCTCCCACCTTGAAACAAAGAATCCTGGGGATTGAAGTCTAAGGGAAGCCACAGAAACAGGAAGTAGCTAGTTCTCAAAAACAAGCCAGAAGTGTGATCATGGACACAGGACACGGCCATTTACTACCAACACAAGCACAGTCCTTGGTAAGAATGTCCATTACTGTACGACACTTAATTACTAAGTCACCTTATGTTAGATAACCCCTTTACAAAGGTTATCTGAAGAATTCACGTGATCATCCTTACACATGATAGGTGATAACCAACTGATCAGTGGAGGTCTGACTTATGCAACCTCCACAGGGACCAATGGTTCCTTGTCCCCTAAATGAAGTGACCGACAGAGTGCATGCTTGGCCACCGCCCTGTCCATTCTATGAGGCTCTTCCATAAGAACATCTGAAGATGAGTTGGAACAAGTGAAGGAGTTGATACCATCAGAGCAAATCGAGATGTGATTAGGTAGTTTAGAAAACCGAGACATATTCAGGCAAAAAGACCGAAGTTAGAGCCCAGAAAACTAGACTACAATGGCCAAGTGACAGAACCAGAGAGAGCAAGATAGAGACGTATTTCACGCTGCTGATGCACCAGGGACTGCAGAGCAAGTTCCCGGCTGCGGACGGTTTGCTGTGTGTCCCCGATTGTATTGGCGGATTATCGGCTGTAGAAATCCACTGCTATGAGCAGATACACAGAACTAACCCTACTCTAAGCACCTTAATGAAGAAAAGGCACAGCCTCCGTTCATGATGACTTGCCCATCCTGTCCCCACCATTAGCTTCCCGCCTCTCATAGTCCTTAATGTTGTTTACTCAGTAGATGGATTTAGAGAAGCTTTTTGAAAAAGCTTCTAATCAATGTGATAAACAAACTCTGCTGCATTATATTTATAGTGTACTTGTAGAGTGCCTCCACTGATCCGACACAAAACCATCCTGACCCTGTCATGAACCCTGCTTTCCTTTTCTGACAACGAAAAAAGCATGACTGGTTCAGCATCATGTTATGTAGTCTATTCCCTTTCTGCAGTCTCTGTATGTAGTGTCTATCTTCTGTGAAGTCAGTGCGCAGTAATTTAGTTCAGTCTCTTCTAGCACTGTCATTTTTGTGTGCAGTCTCTTCATGCACTGTAATCTCTGTGTGTAATCTATTCTTGCTCTGTAATCCCTGTGTATACTCTCTTCTTGCACTGTAATCCCTGTGTTCATTCTCTTCTTGCACTGTAATCCCTGTGTTCATTCTCTTCTTGCACTGTAATCCCTGCGTTCAGTGATTTTGCAATGTTATCCCTGTGGGCAGTGTCTTCTTGCATTGTAATATCTGTGTGTAGTGTCTTCTTGTACTGTAATCCCTGTCATGATTTCTTTTTGCACTGTAATCCCTGTCATGATTTCTTTTTGCACTGTAATCCCTGTGTTTAGATTCTTATTACACTGTAATTCCTGTGTGCAGTCTCTTCTTGCACTATAATCCCTGTGTGCAGTCTCTTCTTGCACTATAATCCCTGTGTGCAGTCTCTTCTTGCACTGTAATCCCTGTGTTCAGTCTCTTCTTGCACTGTAATCCCTGTGTTCACTCTCTTCTTGCACTGTAATCCCTGTGTTCAGTCTCTTCTTGCACTGTTATGTCTGTGTTCAGTCTCTTCCTGGACTATAATCCCTGTGTGCAGTCTCTTCTTGCACTATAATCCCGGTGTTCAGTCTCTTCTTACACTGTTATGCCTGTGTTCAGTCTTTTCTTGCACTGTAATCCCTGTGTTCAGTCTCTTCTTGCACTGTAATCCCTGTGTTCAGTCTCTTCCGCAAATGCTGTCTCTGTTCAGTCTCTTCTTCCTGTGCAGTAAGTATTTGCAGTCTTGTTTTCTTGTGCACTCTTTCCTCCTGTGTTGTCTCTGTCTGCTGTTTCTTTGCTGTGTCTGTATACAGTCTCTCTTTTTCTCTTATGTTGTCCCTATAGTACCCCTGTGTAGTCTCTTTCTGCTTTGTAGTGTCTTTCTGTGACTGTTTGCAGTCCCTTCTTCCTGTTCTGTCTCTCTGTGCAGTCTCTGCCTCCTCTGAGGTCAGTGTGTTGTTCCTCTAGTTTCTCCCTCTTGTGCAGTCTCTTTTTCCTGTTCCCATAGTACGCACAGTCATGTCCTACTTTGTAGTCAGTGGGCACTTTGGGGGACATTTATCATTGCGTTTACCCCTTTTTCTTGTGCATTTTTTTTTCATTGCGTCTTTTTTTGTTAGAATATTTTCCGATGTTCTCTACGTGCTCGTGTACCGTAGAAAGAAAAATGCTTTACACACTAATTTACTATTGCTAATTTTTTGTTTAGATATTAAAACTTTGCGCAAAGGCAACAGATTTTGTGCCAATATAGAACACCGAGGAGTGCGCGTACCAATGTGTCAGGCGGTAGAAACATGAAGGAATTTCTATGATTGAGCAAAATTTATCAACAAGATTGCGCACGGTTGATACATTTTGCACAGACATGAGAAACATAGAAAGCGCTGACATGGATTAAATTATTTCTACCTCACACCAACATTGATAAATCTCCCCCTTTGTGTCTATTGCAGTCTCTGTGTACAGTGTTTTACAAGTCTTCAGTATGTGTGCAGTTTCTTCTTCCTGCGTTTTCTCTGTGTGCAGTCTGAGTGTACTCTGTTCCTCCTCTGCAGTCTGAGTGTACTCTGTTCCTCCTCTGCAGTCTGAGTGTACTCTGTTCCTCCTCTGCAGTCTGAGTTTACTCTGTTCCTCCTCTGCAGTCTGAGTGTACTCTGTTCCTCCTCTGCAGTCTGAGTGTACTCTGTTCCTCCTCTGCAGTCTGAGTGTACTCTGTTCCTCCTCTGCAGTCTGAGTGTACTCTGTTCCTCCTCTGCAGTCTGAGTTTACTCTGTTCCTCCTCTGCAGTCTGAGTGTACTCTGTTCCTCCTCTGCAGTCTGAGTTTACTCTGTTCCTCCTCTGCAGTCTGAGTGTACTCTGTTCCTCCCCTGCAGTCTGAGTTTACTCTGTTCCTCCTCTGCAGTCTGAGTGTACTCTGTTCCTCCCCTGCAGTCTGAATTTACTCTGTTCCTCATCTGCAGTCTGAGTGTACTCTGTTCCTCCTCTGCAGTCTGAGTTTACTCTGTTCCTCCTCTGCAGTGTGAGTGTACTCTTTTCCTCCTCTGCAGTCTGAGTGTACTCTGTTCCTCCTCTGCAGTCTGAGTATACTCTGTTCCTCCTCTGCAGTCTGAGTGTACTCTGTTCCTCCTCTGCAGTCTGAGGGTACTCTGTTCCTCCTCTGCAGTCTGAGGGTACTCTGTTCCTCCTCTGCAGTCTGAGTATACTCTGTTCTTCCTTTGCAGTCTGAGTGTACTCTGTTCCTCCTCTGCAGTCTGAGTGTACTCTGTTCCTCCTCTGCAGTCTGAGGGTACTCTGTTCCTCCTCTGCAGTCTGAGGGTACTCTGTTCCTCCTCTGTAGTCTGAGTGTACTCTGTTCCTCCTCTGCAGTCTGAGTGTACTCTGTTCCTCCTCTGTAGTCTGAGGGTACTCTGTTCCTCCTCTGCAGTCTGAGTATACTCTGTTCTTCCTCTGCAGTCTGAGTGTACTCTGTTCCTCCTCTGCAGTCTGAGTGTACTCTTTTCTTCCTCTGCAGTCTGAGTGCAGTTTCTCCCTCCTGTGCAGTCTCTTTTTTCTGTGCCCTCAGTATGCACAGTCTTGTCCTACTTTGCATTCAGTGTGTGCAGTCTTTTCCAACTGTGCAGTGGTCTGTATGCAGTCTCTTCTTCCTGTGGGACATTGCGGGTGTCCACCTATATCCCTTTGGTCCCTTTCCCTTGTTACCTCTTCGCTCTCTGCAGGCCAATCCTGAGCCTCCACTACCTAGTGGCTGGGGTACATATCTGCGACAGTGCCTCCATCCAATGAACCATCGGGGGTGTGGATATGAAAACATCATAAAGAAAACAATAAAACTGACACAAAGCTAACTTAAAAATAACTTTGTATTGCAAAAACAACCATGCATAACATAACCAACAGAAAGGTATAGTATAGCACAAAATCAGACAAATGCAATGTATATATAGATCTCACCCACCCACAAGCACACCTATGACCTGCCCTATTCTCTCTAACAGTTGTTGGGTACCTTCAGTTGGTGCATATTGAATAGATAGGGCCCATGCCAAGTCCTTTTCCAGAGTGTTACTTGGAGTAGGCTGAAATTCTCCAAATGTCGGTCTTTTTTCAGTTTATAAATTCAGCTCACAGAGCATTTTCCTGTAACCAGCTCTGGGTTTTTCCAGTTGGCTGCAGATTACTCTCAGTTTCTGCTGCACTCTTGGGGTCAGATCCTGGTTCGGCTGGACCTGTAAAAAATTAGATAGCTAATGGCACATGTCCACAAAACTCCTCCTTCCCCAGCTTTAGTCACTGCTCATTTCATTTGCTTGTACAGGCCAACATCTCCTGGACACTTTATGTGATGGCAGGATAATAAATAACAATAATCCCAGGGGGTTACATGTAATTATTGATGATGGTAAACTGCTTCCACTTTCCTGGTTCGACTGGACCTGAAAAAATCTGAATGGGTTAATAGCACATGTCCACAAAACTCCTCCTTCCCCAGCTTTAGTCACTGCCCAGTTCATTTGTTTGTACAGACCGACATCTCCTGGACACTTTATGTAATGGCAGGATAATAAACAACAATAATCCCAGGGGGTTACATGTAATTATTGATGATGGTAAACTGCTTCCACTTTCCTGGTTCGGCTGGACCTGAAAAAATCTGAGATGGCTAATGGCACATGTCCACAAAACTCCTCCTTCCCCAGCTTTAGTCACTGCTCATTTCCTTTGCTTGTGCAGGGCGACATTTCCTGGACACTTTATGTAATTGTAGGATAATAAACAACAGTAATCCCAGGGGGTTACATGTAATCATTGATAATGTTAAACTCCTTCCTCTTTCCTGGTTCGGCTTGACCTGAAAAAAATCTGAGATGGCTAATGGCACATGTCCACAAAACTCCTCCTTCCCCAGCTTTAGGCACTGCCCAATTCATTTGCTTGTACAGGCCGACATCTCCTGGACACTTTATGTAATGGCAGGATAATAAACAACAGTAATCCCAGGGGGTTACATGTAATTATTGATGATGGTAAACTGCTTCCACTTTCCTGGTTCGGCTGGACCTGAAAAAATCTGAATGGGTTAATAGCACATGTCCACAAAACTCCTCCTTCCCCAGCTTTAGTCACTGCTCATTTCCTTTGCTTGTGCAGGGCGACATTTCCTGGACCCTTTATGTAATTGCAGGATAATAAACAACAATAATCCCAGGGGGTTACATGTAATTATTGATGATGGTAAACTGCTTCCACTTTCCTGGTTCGGCTGGACCTGAAAAAATCTGAGATGGCTAATGGCACATGTCCACAAAACTCCTCCTTCCCCAGCTTTAGTCACTGCTCAGTTCACACTTCATGTCATTTCAGGATAATACACAACGATTATCCCAGAGGGGTTACATGTAAGCATTAACGATATTGGTCTCAAAACTGTAGCCCGCCCGGTGTTGCAAAACTACAACTCCCAGCATGCCCGGACAGCCGAAGGCTGTCCGGGCATGCTAGAAGTTGTAGTTTTGCAACAGCTGTCACGAAACACTGGCTTAGGCAATAGATGTGGCCCTTAAAATAGCACACTGTGCAGACAGGGGACACAGGGCTCCCTGTTACATCTGTATCCAATTTTCTTGCCGCCCTATAACTCTACAGTCTCCATGACACCTCGTCAGACGTCACGTGCGGCGGCTGAGTTATCGGGACGCTCTCCTAGGAGCCGCTGTCTTGTATCTTCCTAAATTATTATGCTCCATAATCTTCCGGCAGAGGCCATATTTCTGCTGGAGACAGGATCCCGCACTACTGAGCCCCGGCTGACGCAGCGCTTTTTTTTTTTTTCTTTTTTTTTTGCTTTAAAGAAATCTTTTATGTATGAAAAAGGGAAATTACATAATAAAACCCGTCAGGATTTAAGACTGGAAGAGATTGAACAGCCGTGGTTTATTGCCATCCCACAACTACAAGCTTCATGTTCATGCTGTCAGTATCGGCGTCAAGATCAGCCCACTCGCCTCCTAAAATACTCTGTGCTGCTACTACCAGTACGCATAAACTTTAAAACAGAAAAGAGGCAGAGCTTTCCATGGGGTGGTATTGCTGGGTTCTAGGTGTGTTCGTGTTGGAACAAATATAGCAAAAATTGCTCACCTTAGATTGTTGCGTAAGGACCACAGATCCTGTGTCCGTCGGTATCCAGGGGAGTGGTCCTGCTTTTCTGGGGTTGGTGTGGAGGAAACTCCAAGCCGATGGTAATGTGGAGAGAGAGCAGAAAAAAACGGAAAACCAGAATAATAGCGCAATCCACTTTGATGTTGGTTTCAAATAAACATCTTCTTTATTAAAGCCAAATCACAACGCGTTTTGAGGCTTGCACATGCCTCTTCCTCAGGTAAAGATGTAAGCCTGTTTTTTTTTACCTGAGGAAGAGGCATATGCAAGCCTCGAAATGCGTTGTGATTTGGCTTTAATAAAGAAGATGTTTATTTGAAGCCAACATCGAAGTGGATTGCGCTATTATTCCTTTTTTCCTTTTTTTTCTGCTCTCTCTCCACGCTACTACCAGTACGTCACTTTCTATTCTGTAATCGTTAATCCACTATACCCACTGCTAATTAATAATGCCTTCTTTGTGCCCCAACACGAAGCGATAGTTACCCCATTGTGCCCCTACACAGTAATAGTGCCCTTCATTGGGCTCCTGAACAGTAAAAATAATACCCTGTTAATGTCCCCCATAGTATCCCCCACAAGACAATGCCTCCTTTGTGCCTCTGAAAACAATACTGTGTCCCCACAGTATAAGTGCCTGGAACCCATGGCTAATGTGGGACATCACCGATTAGGGTAGTGTCCTGCATTAAAGGGGTACTCCAGGAAATATATAAAAAGCTCCAAAGCCACCACACTACCTGGATATGTTCCCTGCAAACCATCCTGCCTGATATGCATAGCTCCTGTTTCCACTGTTGTCTTCTCTGGATATTTAATATACTTTGTCATCTTTCTTTCCCCTTGCCTACATCTCCGCCGCAATTATTGCAGCTCTGCTCTGCCAGCACCCACCCTCCTGCTCTAAGCAGCAGAGAGAGAGAGATCCAATGTCTGATTGGCTGATGCTTCACACACCTCCCAGTTCTGAGCACTAACAGAGCATGACTAATGAGTGCAGGGCAGAAACCACATGGTCTGTGTCTCTCAGGAGGGTGGGGGCTGCTATCAGAGAGGACTTGGACACAGTAGATTCCCTCACTTCATGCATGTAAGTGACAACCAAAGAGGGGAAGCTGCTCTATATAGCTAATGAATGATAGTTAGACAGTTAAATAGGTTGGCAAGAGGGAAAGGAAGGGCTATGGGTTAAAGGGTACTCCGCCCCTAGACATATTTTCCCCTATCCAAAGTATAGGGGATAAGATGTCTGATCGCGGGGGGGGGGGGGGGGGCACTGCTGGGGACCCCTGCGATCTCGGCTGCAGCACCCCTGATATCTGGTGCACGGAGCGAACTTAGCTCCGTGCCGAATGACTGGTGATGTGGGGCGGAGGATCGTGACGTCATGGCCACACCTCGCTCGTGATGTCACGGCCACGCCCCCTCAGTGCAAGTCTATGGGCCGTCACGCCCCCTCCCATTGACTTGCATTTAGGGGGTGTGACGCCACAAGGGGGCCGTGACGCTGGAGCAGGGAGATCGTGGGGGTCCCCAGCGGCGGGACCCCCGTGATCAGACTTCTGATGCATTAGTAGATTTGGTGGTAACAGGAGTGATGTCATTGCGAAGTACAAAAGGTGGCGCAAAAAACAACAAGCCACATGTGGGTCTATAGGTGGAAAATTGAAAGTGTTATGGATATAAGGAGCAAGAAAACGAAAGTGAAAAAAGGAAAAATCCTGATGTCTTTAAGGGGTTAAAGGGGTACTCCACCCCTAGACAAGGATAGGGGATTAGATGTCTGATCGCTGGGGACCCCCACGATCTCGGCGGCGACACCCCAGACATGCTTCGCTCTTCGCTCTGTGCTGGATGACTGGCGATGCGGGGCGGAGGCTTGTGATGTCACGGTCACACCCCCTCAATGCAAGTCTAAGGGAGGGGTGGCTGTGACGTCACGAGCCTCCAGTGCAGCACCCGACACTCTAAACAAACACTGGGTGCAGCTGGGAGATAACGGGGGTCCCCAGTGGCGGGACCCCCGCGATCAAACATCTTATCCCCTATCCTTTGTATAGGGGACTAGTTGTCTAGGGGCAGAGTACCCCTTTAAGGACTGGGTTGGGGACCTATTATAGGGTCTGATCTCCTGCCATGATATGTTCATAACTGGGATCCTACTCGGGACCATGTTACGTATGAACTATTTGGGGTAATGGTGGTGACATCTTGTGTTCTGTATATAGGTAACTTTATATGGCATCTGGTCATGTTCTGCCGCCATTCATCTTCATCCTATTACGCAGCACACACTGTCGCCCTCATTTTGCTGTACCGCAGCACCTGGACCACGCTCCCGTTACATTCCTGCAGCCATGTTTGAGCTTCATTCATCATTCCTTAGCAGAGTATCGCAGCGTTGGGACTCCCCGAGCCGGCAGAGTCATTCAGCCTTAATTTACACGGCTCCGGGCTGTATAAACTGCAATTACGATTGTGCTGCACTGACATGTAATCTAGGGCGAACACTTGTGAAATAAGTTTATTATGTGGCTTAAAGGAGACCTTACCACCCCTTTTAACCCCGCATGGTCCTCCAGACTGGAGTTTCCCAACTAAGGTTCCTCCAGCTGTTGTTACAAAACTACAACTCCCAGCATGCATGCTAGGAGTTGTAGTTTTGCAACAGCTGAAGGCACCCTGGTTGGGAATATCTGCTCTAGACAATGCTAGAGGTCACCTTCATTTTATGAATTGCCTTGGTGGGTGTCACTGAAATTTATTTATTTATTTACTTATGGAACTTAAAAATCCAAGATGGCTATGAGTACATGTCCACAAAGCTCCTCCTACCCCAGCTTTAGCAATTTGCTTGTGCAGTCTGCCATCTTCTGGACACTTTATGTAATTACAGGATAAAACACAACAATAATTTTAGGGAGTTACTGTCTGGGCATGCTGGGAGTTGGAGTTTTGCAACAGCTGGAGGCACCCTGGTTGGGAAACTCTAATCTAGACAATGCTAGGGGGTAACAATCAACTGGCTCCAGAAAGTTAAACAGATTTATAAATTACTTCTATTAAAAAATTGTAATCCTTCCAGTAGTTATCAGCTGCTGAAGTTGAGTTGTTCTTTTCTGCCTGACCACAGTGCTCTCTGCTGACACCTCTGTCTGTCTTAGGAACTGTCCAGAGCAGAAGTAGTTTCCTATGGGGATTTTCTCATACTTTGGACAGTTCCTGAGACAGACAGAGGTGTCAGCAGAGAGCACTGTGGTCAGACAGAAAACAACAACTCAACTTCAGGAGCTGATATCTACTGGAAGGATTAAGATTTTTTTTTTTATTGAAGCAATTTACAAATCTGTTTAATTTTCTGGAGCATAGAAACATAGAAGGTGTCGTCAGATAAAAACCATTTGGCCCATCTAGTCTGCCCAAAAATCTGAATCCTATCAATAATCCCTGGTCCTATCTTATATGAAGTATAGCCTTATACCTATCTCTATCTTATATGAAGGATAGCCTTATACCTATCCCTATCTTATATGAAGGATAGCCTTATGCTTATCCCTATCTTATGTGAAGGCTAGCCTTATACCTATCTCTATCTTATATGAAGGATAGCCTTATGTCTATCCCTATCTTATATGAAGAATAGCCTTATACCTATCGCTATCTTATATGACGGATAGCCTTATGTCTATCCCTATCTTATATGAAGGATAGCCTTATGCTTATCTCTATCTTATATGAAGGATAGCCTTATGCCTATCCCTATCTTATATGAAGGATAGCCTTATGTCTATCCCTATCTTATATGAAGGATAGCCTTATGCCTATTCCAATCATATATGAATGATAGCCTTATGCTTATCCCTATCTTATATGAAGGATAGCCTTATCTCTATCCCTATCTTATATGAAGGATAGCCTTATGCCTATCCCTATCTTATATGAAGGATAGCCTTATGCCTATCCCTATCTTATATGAAGGATAGGCTTATACCTATCCCTATCTTATATGAATTTAAATTTTTTCATTTTCACGGACCACTGTTCCAAAAATGCACATAATACATTACGTTAGGGGTGTAGTTTCCAAAATGGGGTCACATGTGGGGGGGTCCATTGTTCTGGCACTATGGGGGCTTTGTAAACACGTGGCCTTCAATTCCGGACAAATTTTCTCTTCAAAATCCCAATGGCTCACTTTCTCTTCTGAGTATTGTATTTTGACCGCAGAGCACTTTACATCCACATATGGGGTATGTTCTTACTCAGAAGAAATGGGGTTACAAATTTTTGGGGGATTTTTTTCCTATTTTCCCTTGTGAACAGGAAAAATTTAGGGTAACACCAGCATTTTAGTGAAAATTATTATTTTTGTTTTCATTTTCCCATCCAATTTTAATGAAAATTTGTCACACCTGTGGGGTGTTAAGGCTCATTATACCCCTTGTCACATTCCGTGAGGGGTAGTTTCCAAAATGGGGTCACATGTGGGTATTTATTTTTTTGCGTTTATGTCAGAACCGCTGTAAAATCAGCCACCCCTGTCCAAATCACCAATTTAGGCCTCAATTGTACATAGTCCGCTCTCACTCCTGAGCCTTTTTGTGCGTCCGCAGAGCATTTTACGCCCACATATGGGGTATTTCCGTACTCAGGAGAAATTGCGTTACACATTTTGGGGGTCTTTTTTTCCTTTTACTGCTTGTGAAAATAAAAAGTATGGGGCAACACCAGCATGTTAGTGTAAACATTTGTATTTTTTTTACACCAACAGGCTGGTGTAACTGCCAACTTTTCCTTTTCATAAGGGGTAAAAGGAGAAAAAGCCCCCCAAAATTTGTAGTGCAATTTCTCCCGAGTACGGAGATACCCCATATGTGGCCCTAAACTGTTTCCTTCAAATACGACAGGGCTCCGAAGTGAGAGATTTGAGGACTAAATTAGGGATTGCATAGGGGTGGACATAGGAATATTCTACGCCAGTGATTCCCAAACAGGGTGCCTCCAGCTGTTGCTAACCTCCCATCATGCCTGGACAGTCAGTGGCTGTCCAGAAATGCTGGGAGTTGTTGTTTTGCAACAGCTGGAGGCTCTGTTTTGGAAACACTGCCGTACAATACATTTTTCATTTTTATTGGGGGGGGGGGGGGCAGTGTAAGGGGGTGTATATGTAGTGTTTTACCCTTTATTAGGTGTTAGTGTAGTGTAGTGTTTTTAGGGTACATTCGCACTGGCGTGTTACGGTGAGTTTGCCGCAGCCCAAACTTGAAGCAGGAAACTTACTGTAAACCTGTCCGTGTGAATGTACCCTGTACATTCACATGGGGGGGGGGGGCAAACCTCCAGCTGTTTCAAAACTACAACTCCCAGCATGTACTGACAGACCATGCATGCTGGGAGTTGTACTTTTGCAACAGCTGGAGGCACACTCATTGGAAAATCTTCAGTTAGGTTCTGTTACCTAACTCAGTATTTTCCAACCATTGTGCCTCCAATTGTTGCTAAACTACAACTCCCAGCATGTACTGACAGACCGTGCATGCTGGGAGTTGTACTTTTACAACAGCTGGAGGCACACTAACTCAGTATTTTCCAACCATTGTGCCTTCAACTGTTGCTAAACTATAACTCCCAGCATGTACTGACAGACCGTGCATGCTGGGAGTTGTACTTTTGCAACAGCTGGAGGCACACTGGTTGGAAAACCTTCAGTTAGGTTCTGTTACCTAACTCAGTATTTTCCAACCAGTGAGCCTCCAGCTGTTGCAAAACTACAACTCCCAGCATGTACTGATCACCGAAGGGCATGCTGGGAGATGTAGTTATGCAACAGCTGGAGGTACTTAACTACAACTCCCAGCATGCTGAGACAGCTGTTTGCTGTTTGGGCATGCTGGTATTTGCAGTTTTGCAACATCTGGAGGGCTACAGTTTATAGACCACTGCTCCAAACTGTGACCCTCCAGATGTTGCAAAACTACAACTCCCAGCATGCCCAGACAGCAAACAGCTGTTTGGGCATGCTAGGAGTTGTAGTTTTGCAAGATCTGGAGGGCTACAGTTTAGAGACCACTGTATAATGGTCTCAAACTGTAGCCCTCCAATTGTTGCAAACTACATATTCCAGCATGCCCAAACAGCTGTCTGAGCATGCTGGGAGTTGTAGTTTTGCAACATCTGGAGGGCTACAGGTTAGAGACCACTGTATAATGGTCTCAGACTGTAGCCCTCGAGATGTTGCTAGGCAACTTACCGGCTTCCCTAGGAGCCAGGGAGCCGTCCTCTTCTGCCGCACGACGTCGCCGCCCGCCGATCACCGTTGCCCGCAGCCTCCGGATCGGTAAGTGGATCTTCGGCTCCGGTCCCCGCCGGTTTTCCCGTCCTGCCCCGCATATTGTGGGAGGGCAGGACGGGGAAAACGAAAGTTAACCCCCCCGCCCCTGATCTGCTATTGGTGGTCTCGTCTAGACCACCAATAGCAGGGATAGGAGGGGTGGCACCCCTGCTACCTCACTCCTATCCCTTCAGGGGGATTGTAGGTGTTTTAGACAATAGTGATCCTCCTTATATTCCGGGTCACCATAGACCCGTAATGACCCGAATCGGCGCAAATCGCAAGTGTGAATTCACTTGCGATTTGCGCCAATCGCCGACATGGGGGGGGGGGCCTAATTACCCCCCTGGGCATTTGCACGGGGTGCCAGCTGATTGATAAGTACCAGGACGCAAGGGCGTATGCATACGCCCTTCGTCCCCAACAGGTTAATCTTTCCTGGTAAGTTTTGTCCTGCAATCCATGTACTAGTTTAGTAGCTCTTCTCTGAACTCTCTCTAGAGTATCTATATCCTTCTGGAGATACGGCCTCCAGTATTGCGCACAATACTCCAAGTGAGGTCTCACCAGTGTTCTGTACAGCGGCATGAGCACTTCTCTCTTTCTACTGCTTATACCTCTCCCTATACATCCAAGCATTATGCTAGCGTTTCCTGCTGCTCTATTACATTGTCTTCCTACCTTTAAGTCTTCTGAAATCATTTCTCCTAAATCCCTTTCCTCAGATACTGAGGTCAGGACTGTGTCAAATATTCTATATTCTGCCCGAGGGTTTTTACACCTCAGGCGCATTATCTTGCACTTATCCACATAAAATTTCAGTTGACAGAGTTCTGACCATTCTCCTAGTATTCCTAAATCATTTTCCATTTCCATTAGCCCTGTTACATATCTTTGTGTCATCAGCAAAAAGACCAAAACCATTGAGACCTTCTGTGATATCACTAATGAAGATATTAAACAATATTGGTCCCAGTACAGATCCCTGAGATCCCCACTGGTAACAAGACCGCGCTCTGAATATTCTCCATTGACTACAACCCTCGGTTGTCTGTCACTCAGCCACTGCCTAATCCACTCCACAATATGGGAGTCCAAGCTCAATGACTGCAGTTTATTTATAAGTCTTCTATGCTTCTATGTGGGACGGTGTCAAAAGCCTTACTAAAATCTAGATATGCGATGTCTACTGCCCCTCCGCAATCTATTATTTTAGTCACCCAGTCAAAAAAATCTATAAGATTAGTTTGACATGATCTCCCTGAAGTAAACCCATGCTGTTTTTCATCTTGAAGTCCATGGGATTTTAGATGTTCCACAATCCTATCCTTTAGTAGGGTTTCCATAAATTTCCCCACTATTGATGTCAGACTTACTGGCCTATAGTCACCTGATTCCTCCCTACTACCTTTCTTATGAATGGGCACGACATTTGCTATTTTCCAATCTTCCGGGACGACTCCTGTTACCTGTGATTGGTTAAATAAATCTGCTAACGGTTTTGCGAGCTCGCCACTAAGCTCTTTTAATTATTTTGGGTGTATCCCATCAGGCCCCTGTGATTTATTTGTCTTCACTTTAGACAGCAAACGTAGAACCTCTTCCTCTGTAAAAACACATGTATCAAACGGTTCCTTAGTTTTCCTCTCTAATGGAGGTCCTTTTCCTTCTTTTTCTTCTATAAAAACTGAACAGAAGTATTCATTACGGCAGTCGGATAGCATCTTATTCTCTTCTACATATCTTCCTTCCTTTGTTTTTAATTGAGTTATTCCTTGTTTTAATTTCCTTTTTTCATTTATATATCTGAAGACTGAGCTAGTTTTTCTTCTGCCTGCGCTTTAGACGTTCTTATAACTTGCTTGGCCTCTTTCTGCCTAGTCTTGTAGATTTCCCTATCTTCATTGCTCTGGGTTTTTTATAATTACTAAATGCAGCTTTTAGTTTTTTATGATTTTGGCCACTTCTGCTGAGTACCACAGTGGTCTCTTCCTTTTTCGCCCATCTAGTCTGCCCAATAGTCTGCCAGTTGATATAAAAATAAAAGTTTTTTTCCTCGAATACCACTTTATTTAAAAAAATTGTGGCCCTTAATCTTTCCTGCTTAATGTTAATATCAATGAGTTTGTTTCTTTAACCTAAAAATCCTCAGTTTTCTGCAATGATTAATTTTCTAATATACAATGCATTAAACTTTTTTGTACATTTTCTTATTTTGCACTTTGCGCTAAAATAAAAAATCAAATAAAAATATCTAAAAATGTAAAGATATAAAAAAAAAATGCAGACCCTTTGCTATAACGCATAATATTTAGCTTTGGCTCCTCCCATTTCTCTTGATCATCTCTGAGATATTTCTCCACCTTGATTGGATTCACCTGTGGTAAATTTAGCTGATTGGACAAGACACGGCCTTGTCTTATATAGATCATGTATATCAGAGCAAACACCAA
Organism: Hyla sarda; assembly: GCF_029499605.1. NCBI lineage: Eukaryota > Metazoa > Chordata > Amphibia > Anura > Hylidae > Hyla > Hyla sarda. Next base: position 376,790,942 of record NC_079193.1, on the reverse strand, counting down.
GCCATGAGGAGGAAAGAACTGCCTGTAGAGCTCAGAGACAGGATTATGTGGAGGCATAGAACTGGAGAAGGGGACAAAACATTTCTGCTGCACTGAAAGTTCCCAAGAGCTCAGTGGCCTCCATAATTCATACATGGAAGATGTTTTAAACAACCAAGAAGGAAGTTTCTTTCTATAGTTTACAAAAAAGCTCCCAAAGGACTTTCAAGCTGTGAGATACAAGATTCTCCTGTTTAATGAAAGCAAGATTAAAGTTTTTTGCCTCAATTTTATTCATCATGTCTGGAGGAGACCAGGCACTGACCATCTACCGCCTAATACCATCCCTACAGTGATCATGGTGGGGGCAGCATCATGTCTGGGGGAGACCAGGTACTGCCCATCACCTGCCCAATGCCATCCCTACAGTGATCATGGTGGGGGCAGCATCATGTCTGGAGGAAACCAGGCACTGACCATCACCCGCCTAATACCATCCCTACAGTGATCATGGTGGGGGCAGCATCATGTCTGGAGGAAACCAGGCACTGACCATCACCCGCCTAATACCATCCCTACAGTGATCATGGTGGGGGCAGCATCATGTCTGGAGGAAACCAGGCACTGACCATCACCTGCCCAATACCATCCCTACAGTGATCATGGTGGGGGCAGCATCATGTCTGGGGGAAACCAGATACTGCCCATCACCTGTCTAATACCATCCCTACAGTGATCATGGTGGGGGCAGCATTATGTCTGGGGGACACCAGGCACTGCCCATCACCTGCCCAATACCATCCCTACAGTGATCATGGTGGGGGCAGCATCATGTCTGAGGGAAACCAGGTACTGCCCATCACCTGCCCAATACCATCCCTACAGTGATCATGGTGGGGGCAGCATCATGTCTGGAGGAAACCAGGCACTGCCCGTCACCTGCCCAATACCATCCCTACAGTGATCATGGTGGGGGCAGCATCATGGCTGGAGGAAATCAGGCACTGCCCATCACCTGCCCAATACCATCCCTACAGTGATCATGGTGGGGGCAGCATCATGTCTGGGGAAACCAGGCACTGCCCATCACCTGCTCAATACCATTCCTACAGTGATCATGATGGGGGCTGCATCATGTCTGGAGGAAACCAGGCACTGCCCATCACCTGCCCAATACCATCCCTACAGTGATCATGGTGGGGGCAGCATCATGTCTGGGGAAACCAGGCACCGCCCATCACCTGCCCAATACCATCCCTACAGTGATCATGGTGGGGGCAGCATCATGTCTGGAGGAAACCAGGCACTGCACATCACCTGCCCAATACCATCCCTACAGTGATCATGGTGGGGGCAGCATCATGTCTGGAGGAAACCAGGTACTGCCCATCACCTGCCCAATACCATCCCTACAGTGATCATGGTGCAGGCAGCATCATATCTGGAGGAAACCAGGCACTGCCCATCGCCTGCCCAATACCATCCCTACAGTGATCATGGTGGGGGCAGCATCATGTCTGGGGGAAACCAGGCACTGCCCATCACCTGCTCAATACCATCCCTACAGTGATCATGGTGGGGGCAGCATCATATCTGGAGGAAACCAGGCACTGCCCATCACCTGCCCAATACCATTCCTAGAGTGATCATGGTGGGGGCAGCATCATGTCTGGGGGAAACCAGGTACTGCCCATCACCTGCCCAATACCATCCCTACAGTGATCATGGTGGGGGCAGCATCATATCTGGAGGAAACCAGGCACTGCCCATCACCTGCCCAATACCATCCCTACAGTGATCATGGTGGGGGCAGCATCATATCTGGAGGAAACCAGGTACTGCCCATCACCTGCCCAATACCATCCTTACAGTGATCATGGTGGGGACAGCATCATGTCTGGGGGAAACCAGGCACTGCCCATCGCCTGCCCAATACCATCCCTACAGTGATCATGGTGGGGGCAGCATCATGTCTGGGGAAAACCAGGCACTGCCCATCACCTGCTCAATACCATCCCTACAGTGATCATGGTGGGGGCAGCATCATGTCTGGAGGAAACCAGGCACTGCCCATCACCTGCCCAATACCATCCCTACAGTGATCATGGTGGGGGCAGCATCATGTCTGGAGGAAACCAGGCACTGCCCATCACCTGCCCAATACCATCCCTACAGTGATCATGGTGGGGGCAGCATCATGTCTGGGGAAAACCAGGTACTGCCCATCACCTGCCCAATACCATCCCTACAGTGATCATGGTGGGGGCAGCATCATGTCTGGGGAAAACCAGGCACTGCCCATCACCTGCTCAATACCATTCCTACAGTGATCATGGTGGGGGCAGCACCATGTATAGAGGAAACCAGGCACTGCCCATCACCTGCCTAATACCATCCCTACAGTGATCATGGTGGGGGCAGCATCATGTCTGGAGGAAACCAGGCACTGCCCATCACCTGCCCAATACCATCCCTACAGTGATCATGGTGGGGGCAGCATCATGTCTGGGGGAAACCAGGTACTGCTCATCACCTGCCCAATACCATCCCTACAGTGATCATGGTGGGGGCAGCATCATGTCTGGGGGAAACCAGGCACTGCCCATCACCTGCCCAATACCATCCCTACAGTGAAGAATGATTGGACCATTATACTATTGGGAGATGGAGTCTGGTCAGGGTTGAGGATATGTTGAATGGAGCAAAGTACAGAGATATTCTTAATGAAAACCTGACCTAGAGCTCTGGGCTGAATATTCACCTTCCGACAAGACACTGACCCAAAGCACACAGATAAGACATCCTCTGATATAGAGCTTCAGGTCCCCGACATAGTCTATTGATTAAAATGAGGCTGTCTGCAGCCATCCCTTGGGGAGCTCACGTTTGTGTCCAGCTCCCATTGGCCACAATAATACATCCATCTTCAGTAAGCTCCTCCCACAAGGAGCCAGAATTTACCATTTACCTGTATGTTTATGGACAATATTCGTTACAGAATAACAAAGCTTCCAGTCCTATGTTATATGCTTGAAGATATTGTCCTGCTCTCCTGAGGATGAGATAAGTTATCTGAAGACATTACACACACCTAAGTACCGTATTTTTCGCCGTATAAGACGCACTTTTTCTTCCCCAAAACTGGGGCGGGGGGAGGGGGTGAAAGTGCGTCTTATACGGCGAATACACATTAAAACCCTGTCCTATCAGGTCGGTCCCGGCGGCCATCAACGGCCGGGACCTGCGGCTAATTCAGGACATCACCGATCTCGGTGATGCCCTGTATTAACCCTTCAGACGCAGCGATCAAAGCTGACCGCCGCGTCTGAAGGGAAAGTGACACTAACCCAGCTGCACCGGGAAGGACCTTACCTGCCTCCTCGGTGTCTGCTTCGTGCCGGGATCCCCTGCATGGCCGGTGCTCTCCTTCGCCGTCATCACGTCGTGGCATCATCCAGTAGGAGTGGCGTGCGTAGCGACGTGATGGCGGCGACGGACAGCGAGGATACCGGGCAGCAGAGACGTTCCGGTGCGACGGGGACACCCCGGGGACGCGGCGACAGCGATGGAGGGCGACATCCAGGGCAGCGGTGACGGGTCCTGAGCGACGGGGACACGTGAGTATTACGTCCAATACCAGTGGTCTTCAACCTGTGGACCTCCAGATGCTGCAAAACTACAACTCCCAGCATGCCCGGACAGCCAACGGCTGTCCGGGCATGCTGGGAGTTGTAGTTTTGCAACATCCGGAGGTCCGCAGGTTGAAGATCACTGTCCTATACTTTACATTGTATTCTAGATTTTCCTCCTTTAAAATTGGATGCGTCTTATATGCCTTAGCGTCCTATATGGCGAAAAATACGGTATATCATTACCCCGCAATTACTCGCCTTATCTGGGTCCTGGCGCATTAGGACATCCCGGACATAACACACGGCTGTATCAGATCAACGCACGGACAATAACCAAGGCTACACCTGTACATTATGGCGCGGATCTAATGCAGACATCCCAGCTTTAATGCGCATTTTCCATTCTCATTTATGCTCAGTACAAACAATTATATAAGCGAGCACCTTCAGTAAGATTTATAGCCGGCTCCGCCATCGATCTGCACACTACAGCAAAATAAAGGTTAATAAGCCCTCCAGATGAATATTTAGTGGATGTCACGAAGAAGAAGCAGCGCAGAGCCGTTCTCACCGGTGACACTATATCAGTATGTAAATGGCCCCATGTCATTAGGTGAAGTCTACTAAACCAGTTAGAGAAATGTTCCTCATGGTAAAAGCTTCACTTAATGTCAGCGGGATGAATGCTGCCGGCTGGGAGGACGGATCCATCGCGGGATCAACAAAAGCCTGCAAAAATAAGGTTATGCAAAAACAGTAGTATCCTCAGGGGCGGAGACAGAGAGTCTATGAGGTCTAAGCAGCTACAGCAGGTGATAGGGCCCAGTGGTGGCCCCTCTACTGGGAACATCACTAGATGGGGCATAACTTCTGGGGCGGCAGACGTTGCAGTTGTGCCTGGGCCCGGATGCCTGAGAGGCTTTGAAGGGGTACTCCGGCGCTAAGACATCTTGTCCCCTATCCAAAGCATAGGGGATAAGATGCCTGATCGCGGGGGTTCCGCCGCTGGGGACCCCCGTGATCTTTCACGCAGCACCCCGTCACCATCAGCCCCCGGAGCATGTTCGCTCCGGGTCTGATGACTGCCGATCACGGGGCCGGAGTATTGTGACATCACGGCTCCGCCCCCGTGACAGCTTTCACGCCCCCTCCCATAGGCTTGCATTGAGGGGGCGGAGCGTGATGTCACATGGGGGCGGACCCATGATGTCACAATACTTGCATTGAGGGGGCGGGGATGTTCTTTTCTTTTTGAATTTCCTTTTCCTTCGAAAACCTATCCTGCTCTGGGCAGTTCCTAAAATGGACACTGTGGTCGTGACAGAAAGGAAATTCAAAAAGAAAAGAACTTCCTGTGGACCTTAACAGCAGCTGATAAGTACTGGAAGGATCAAAAAGATTTTTTTAATAGAAGTCATTTACTAAATCTGTTTAACTTTCTGCCACCAGTTAATAAAAAAATAAATAAAAAATAAATAACTTTTTCAGTGGAGTACCCCTTTAAAAATGGCAGATGGGGACCCAGGAGCCATAAAGGAGTATTCTGGGGATTTTTGGTTCTTTGAAGGTAAGACAGGGGCAGCGTAGTTAGTCTAGTTAAAATGAGTGTTGTCTCGGACCTTTCCCAACTTGCTGTGCGGCCCGAGACAATACATCACAAGTCAGGTGCTGAAAGGGCGATTGGCTGCTTCGTCTGTTGTGTGTGAACCGCTAGACCCTAGTGAAGTATATGTGCGTGCATTCATCTTCACACAGATCACGGATGTTTCTGACTGCTGGGAGCCCCGCCCCCGCACACCCCTGGATGGGGCCCTGGCTCTCCCCGGGAATACAGTGTCACGACCCCCATTCGTCCATCTTCGTCTCTCCTATTGTGATATATGGAAGGAATGTGGCGGCCCCTGCTTGGGGCTGGGGTTGTAACACTGCATTCCTGGGGAGAGCCGGGGCCCTGGACAGGGGGGTCCCAGCGATCGGACCCAGCGCGATCGAAAACTTACCCCCTATCCTGCAGAAGAGAGAGCTGTTGGGCAAAGCTATCTAAAGCATAAGGCCCATTTTAGGATTATCTGTCAATATTACAGTGAGTGCATGTATCATCCCAGGATAGAATTGCCCCTTAAGGGTACATTCACACGAGCGGATTTTCTTTTTTGCGGGTTTTCCGCTGCGTATTTGAAAGGGGGCGGGCTCTTCTCGGATGTCCGCAGCAGATTTTCCACGGTGGAATTTTACGCTGCGGAAAATCCACTGCAGTCCCTACTGACTTCAATGGGGCTCGCGGCGGATTTTCCGCAGCGTAAATTCCGCCGCGGAAAATCTCTTGCGGACAGCCGAGAAGAGCCCGCCCCCTTTGGCCATGTTCACACTACGGAATTCTCGTGTGAACTTAACATTAGTGTGAATGGGTCTCCGCGAGACCCGTTCACACTGTGGAAATTCCGCGGCGGACAATTCCGCCGCTGAAATTGTTCCGCGCAAAGAAAGAACACGTTCATTCTTTGCACGGATTCCACGAGCGCTGCATAGCCGTCAATGGTGACGGCTCAGTGCCCCGTGGCCCTAGCGCCGAAGCAATCTTGGCGGTGGCCGCCAGGCGGAATCTCCGCACGCGGAATTCAGCAAGCGGACATTCCGTAGTGTGAACGAACCCTTTCAAATACGCAGCGGAAAACCCGCAAAAAAAATCCGCCTGTGTTAACGTACCCTAAAGGGGTACTCCGCTGCAAACGGAGCCAGCATCGGGAGCTCGTGACATCATAGCCCCGCCCCCTAATGACGTCATGCCCAGCCCCCTCAATGCAAGTCTATGGGAGGGGGCGTGACGGCAGTCACGCCCCCTCCCATAGACTTGCATTGAGGGAGCGTGACATCACAAGGGGCGGGGCTATGGCATCACGAGCTCCAGCATTCGGAACAGTTTGTATGCTGGAGTACCCCTTTAAGATAAAATGGAAAAAAAAAAAAAAATATATATATATATATATATATATTTCCAAAAATATATTTCCAAAACTCGTTTGTTTATTTTATTAGTAAACATTAATTTCTTTTTCCAATTTCTTTTTAATTTGTTTTTGAAATTGTGGATTGGGTACAAAGCGTAGTGAAGACGATGTAGATGTAATCTAAGGATCGGCGTGAATGGGTTTTGGTGATTAGACTTTTGCGCTCTCAGATCCTCTTTCGCTTTCTGGGGGCGGGTAGAGCCCAGACATCTTGGCGCTCTGAGCCATGTTTGATTTTCCATTAAGATAAAGTAATGGAGCCGCGTATTATACGCCCTGCTTAAATGGTTTCACCTCCAGTCAGCCGCGCTGTTGTTGCCGAGACCAAACGTAATAATTACACGAGGTCCGAACGTTAAAGCTTTGGCTACAAGTGACAGATATAGCCTTCAAACGGCGCCGGCTCCATGGAACGCGGATTTGTGTGCTTCACGTAAGACGCGGCCGGGGCACAGAGGTTGATTGCGCTTTCCAGCTGCCACTTCGCATGATGTTTTTAAAGTCATTCGACGCTTAAAGTGACAGCGCGCAATTTGTTTTTTATAGTTTTTATTACATTTAGTTACAGAGTTTGCGCTGAGAATTCTTTGCAGATATTTTTAGCAAATTTTGTTTCTTTAAAGGGGTATTCCAGGAAAAAACTTTATATATATATATATATTAGAGATGAGCGAACTTACAGTAAATTCGATTCGTCACGAACTTCTCGGCTCGGCAGTTGATGACTTTTCCTGCATAAATTAGTTCAGCTTTCCGGTGCTCTGGTGGGCTGGAAAAGGTGGATACAGTCCTAGGAGACTCTTTCCTAGAACTGTATCCACCTTTTCCAGCCCACCGGAGCACCGGAAAGCTGAACTAATTTATGCAGGAAAAGTCAGCAACCGCCGAGCCGAGAAGTTTGTGACGAATCGAATTTACTGTAAGTTCACTCATCTCTAATATATATATATATAAATCAACTGGCTCCAGAAAGTTAAACAGATTTGTAAATTACTTCTATTAAAAAAATCTTAATCCTTTCAATAATTATCAGCTGCTGAAGTTGAGTTGTTGTTTTCTGTCTAGCAACAGTGCTCTCTGCTGACACCTCTGCTTGTCTCGGGAACTGCACAGAGTAGAAGAGGTTTGCTATGGGGATTTGCTTCTACTCTGGACAGTTCCCGAGACAGGTGTCATCAGAGAGCACTTAGGCAGAAAAGAACAACTCAACTTCAGCAGCTCATAAGCACTGAAAGGATTAAGATTTTTTAATAGAAGTAATTTACAAAGCTGTTTAACTTTCTGGAGCCAGTTGATATATAAAAAAAATAATAATAATTCCTGGATTACCCTTTCAGGGTCTATTCACACGTACAGGATTCTGCACAGATTTGATGCGCGGGATTTTTAGCTGTGTTCAGTTTACATTGAAATCTGCAGCCGAAAATCCTGCGCATCAAATCTGCACAGAATACTGTACGTGTGAATAGACCCTTAATAAATGAAAAATTGATATCACTAATGGTAAGGGCACATGATTCACACATACTTTATCTGCTGCATATTTTCTGCTATTAAAGGAGTACTCCGCCCCTAGATATCTTATCCCCTATCCAAAGGATAGGGTGTAAGATGTCTGATCGCGGGGGTCCCCCTCTATATTCTTGCTGCACCCTGTGTTCGTTTAGAGCGTTGTGCGCAGCGCCGAAGGCTCATGACGTCACAGCCACGCCCCCTCAATGCAAGTCTATGGGAGGGGGCATGACGGCCGTCATGCCCCCTCCCATAGACTTGCATTGAGGGGGCGTGGCTATGACATCACGAGGGGCGTGGATGTGATGTCACGCGCCTCCGACCCTGCATCGCCAGTCATTCGGCATGGAGCGAAGTTCTCCGGATGACTGGGATGCTGCAGCTGAGATCGCGGGGGTCCCCAAAGGCGGGACCCCCATGATCTGACATCTTATCCCCTATCCAAAGGAAAGGGGATAAGATTAGAGATGAGCGAACTTACAGTAAATTCGATTCGTCACAAACTTCTCGGCTCGGCAGTTGATGACTTATCCTGCATAAATTAGTTCAGCTTTCCAGTGCTCCCGTGGGCTGGAAAAGATGGATACATTCCTAGGAGACTCTTTCCTAGGACTGTATCCACCTTTTCCAGCCCACCGGAGCACCTGAAAGCTGAACTCATTTACGCAGAATAACTTATCAACTGTCGAGCCGAGAAGTTCGTGACGAATCGAATTTTCTGTAAGTTCGCTCATCTCTAAATAAGATGCCTGATCGCGGGGGTCCCGTCGACAGGTTGTGTCTGGTATTGCAGCTCAGTTCATTTGACGTGAATGGGGCTAAGCTGCAGTACCACACACAACCAGAGGACAGGTGTGGCGCTGTTTCTGCAAAAAAGGAGCCATGTTTTTCTAATCCTGGACAACCCTGGGTGTGACGTGTGAGCATCAACCCTATGCGCTGTCTCTTTAAGAGAGGATAATCAGCAAAATAATGAAGCCCCCGGCCACAGCGCCAAACATGAAAGCTCCGACTACCGGAGACGTTTCGCTTTGGTGATAAGCGCGTGGAGAAAGAATTCCCCTCACTTCCTCCTGTACAACAAAGCTCCAGAAATTGGCTCCATTAACAGGCCTAGCGTGACTTTTTAAAGCCGCCGTTTTGTGAATGATTCCATTTTGCGCCGAAAAAACTGCGACGAGACGCTTCCCGAGTAGAAAAAGAGAACATGGGACAAATAGGGTTTTTATTGTATCGGAAATGAAAAGACGGAGGGAGGATTCGGGATGAAATTGATTTCCATATCCAGAAACGCTGGAATCCTTATCGACGCCGCCGCAGCCTCGTCGCTGCCCTCTCTGCAATTATATTCTCTTTGTGAGCGAATCAGACCCGTCCGCACTCTGTGCCCCCGCCGACCGGGGAAGCAGAGCTGCCATTGTTATGTGGCGTTACATAGGACTGCAGGTCACATCTATACATTATATATACTCAGAGAGTTATCACTGTGTTATCTGTGGTGTTACATAGGACTGCAGGTCACATCTATACATTATCTGTACTCAGAGAGTTATCACTGTGTTATCTGTGGTGTTACATAGGACTGCAGGTCACATCTATACATTATCTGTACTCAGAGAGTTATCACTGTGTTATCTGTGGTGTTACATAGGACTGCAGGTCACATCTATACATTATCTATACTCAGAGAGTTATCACTGTGTTATCTGTGGTGTTACATAGGACTGCAGGTCACATCTATACATTATCTGTACTCAGAGAGTTATCACTGTTATCTGTGGTGTTACATAGGACTGCAGGTCACATCTATATATTATCTGTAATCAGAGAGTTATCACTGTTATCTGTGGTGTTACATAGGACTGCAGGTCACATCTATACATTATCTGTACTCAGAGAGTTATCACTGTTATCTGTGGCGTTACATAGGACTGCAGGTCACATCTATACATTATCTGTACTCAGAGAGTTATCACTGTGTTATCTGTGGTGTTACATAGGACTGCAGGTCACATCTATACATTGTCTGTACTCAGAGAGTTATCACTGTTATCTGTGGTGTTACATAGGACTGCAGGTCACATCTATACATTATCTGTACTCAGAGAGTTATCACTGTTATCTGTGGTGTTACATAGGACTGCAGGTCACATCTATACATTATCTGTACTCAGAGAGTTATCACTGTGTTATCTGTGGTGTTACATAGGACTGCAGGTCACATCTATATATTATCTGTAATCAGAGAGTTATCACTGTTATCTGTGGTGTTACATAGGACTGCAGGTCACATCTATACATTATCTGTACTCAGAGAGTTATCACTGTTATCTGTGGTTTTACATAGGACTGCAGGTCACATCTATACATTGTCTGTACTCAGAGAGTTATCACTGTTATCTGTGGTGTTACATAGGACTGCAGGTCACATCTATACATTATCTGTACTCAGAGAGTTATCACTGTTATCTGTGGTGTTACATAGGACTGCAGGTCACATCTATACATTATCTGTACTCAGAGAGTTATCACTGTGTTATCTGTGGTGTTACATAGGACTGCAGGTCACATCTATACATTGTCTGTACTCAGAGAGTTATCACTGTTATCTGTGGTGTTACATAGGACTGCAGGTCACATCTACTACATTATCTGTACTCAGAGAGTTATCACTGTTATCTGTGGTGTTACATAGGACTGCAGGTCACATCTATACATTATCTGTACTCAGAGAGTTATCACTGTTATCTGTGGTGTTACATAGGACTGCAGGTCACATCTATACATCATCTGTACTCAGAGAGTTATCACTGTGTTATCTGTGGTGTTACATAGGACTGCAGGTCACATCTATACATTATCTGTACTCAGAGAGTTATCACTGTGTTATCTGTGGTGTTACATAGGACTGCAGGTCACATCTATACATTATCTGTACTCAGAGAGTTATCACTGTGTTATCTGTGGTGTTACATAGGACTGCAGGTCACATCTATACATTATCTGTACTCAGAGAGTTATCACTGTTATCTGTGGTGTTACATAGGACTGCAGGTCACATCTATACATTATCTGTACTCAGAGAGTTATCACTGTGTTATCTGTGGTGTTACATAGGACTGCAGGTCACTTCTATACATTATCTGTACTCAGAGATATATCACTGTGTTATCTGTGGTGTTACATAGGACTGCAGGTCACATCTATACATTATCTGTACTCGGAGAGTTATCACTGTGTTATCTATGGTGTTACATAGGACTGCAGGTCACATCTACTACATTATCTGTACTCAGAGAGTTATCACTGTTATCTGTGGTGTTACATAGGACTGCAGGTCACATCTATACATTATCTGTACTCAGAGAGTTATCACTGTTATCTGTGGTGTTACATAGGACTGCAGGTCACATCTATACATTATCTGTACTCAGAGAGTTATCACTGTGTTATCTGTGGTGTTACATAGGACTGCAGGTCACATCTATACATTATCTGTACTCAGAGAGTTATCACTGTTATCTGTGGTGTTACATAGGACTGCAGGTCACATCTACTACATTATCTGTACTCAGAGAGTTATCACTGTTATCTGTGGTGTTACATAGGACTGCAGGTCACATCACCACATTATCTGTACTCAGAGAGTTATCACTGTTATCTGTGGTGTTACATAGGACTGCAGGTCACATCACCACATTATCTGTACTCAGAGAGTTATCACTGTTATCTGTGGTGTTACATAGGACTGCAGGTGACATCTATACATTATCTGTACTCAGAGAGTTATCACTGTGTTATATGTGGTGTTACATAGGACTGCAGGTGACATCTATACATTATCTGTACTCACAGAGTTATCACTGTTATATGTGGTGTTACATAGGACTGCAGGTCACATCTATACATTATCTGTCCTCAGAGAGTTATCACTGTGTTATATGTGGTGTTACATAGGACTGCAGGTCACATCTACTACATTATCTGTACTCAGAGAGTAATCACTGTTATCTGTGGTGTTACATAGGACTGCAGGTCACATTTATACATTATCTGTACTCAGAGAGTTATCACTGTTATCTGTGGTGTTACATAGGACTGCAGGTCACATCTATACATTATCTGTACTCAGAGAGTTATCACTGTGTTATCTGTGGTGTTACATAGGACTGCAGGTCACATCTATACATTATCTGTACTCAGAGAGTTATCACTGTTATCTGTGGTGTTACATAGGACTGCAGGTCACATCTATACATTATCTGTACTCAGAGAGTTATCACTGTGTTATCTGTGGTGTTACATAGGACTGCAGGTCACATCTATACATTATCTGTACTCAGAGAGTTATCACTGTGTTATCTATGGTGTTACATAGGACTGCAGGTGACATCTATACATTATCTGTACTCAGAGAGTTATCACTGTTATCTGTGGTGTTACATAGGACTGCAGGTCACATCTATACATTATCTGTACTCAGAGAGTTATCACTGTTATCTGTGGTGTTACATAGGACTGCAGGTCACATCTATACATTATCTGTACTCAGAGAGTTATCACTGTGTTATCTATAGTGTTACATAGGACTGCAGGTCACATCTATACATTATCTGTACTCAGTGAGTTATCACTGTTATCTGTGGTGTTACATAGGACTGCAGGTCACATCTATACATTATCTGTACTCAGAGAGTTATCACTGTTATCTGTGGTGTTACATAGGACTGCAGGTCACATCTATACATTATCTGTACTCAGAGAGTTATCACTGTTATCTGTGGTGTTACATAGGACTGCAGGTCACATCTATACATTATCTGTACCCAGAGAGTTATCACTGTGTTATCTGTGGTGTTACATAGGACTGCAGGTCACATCTATACATTATCTGTACTCAGAGAGTTATCACTGTTATCTGTGGTGTTACATAGGACTGCAGGTCACATCTATACATTATCTGTACTCAGAGAGTTATCACTGTTATCTGTGGTGTTACATAGGACTGCAGGTCACATCTATACATTATCTGTACTCAGAGAGTTATCACTGTTATCTGTGGTGTTACATAGGACTGCAGGTCACATCTATACATTATCTGTACTCAGAGCGTTATCACTGTTATCTGTGGTGTTACATAGGACTGCAGGTCACATCTATACATTATCTGTACTCAGAGAGTTATCACTGTGTTATCTGTGGTGTTACATAGGACTGCAGGTCACATCTATACATTATCTGTTCTCAGAGAGTTATCACTGTTATCTGTGGTCTTACATAGGACTGCAGGTCACATCTATACATTATCTGTACTCAGAGAGTTATCACTGTGTTATCTGTGGTGTTACATAGGACTGCAGGTCTCATCTACTCCATTATCTGTACTCAGAGAGTTATCACTGTGTTATCTGTGGTGTTACATAGGACTGCAGGTCACATCTATACATTATCTGTACTCAGAGAGTTATCACTGTTATCTGTGGTGTTACATAGGACTGCAGGTCACATCTATACATTATCTATACTCAGAGAGTTATCACTGTGTTATCTGTGGTGTTACATAGGACTGCAGGTCACATCTATACATTATCTGTACTCAGAGAGTTATCACTGTGCTATCTGTGGTGTTACATAGGACTGCAGGTCACATCTATACATTATCTGTACTCAGAGAGTTATCACTGTTATCTGTGGTGTTACATAGGACTGCTGGTCACATCTATACATTATCTGTACTCAGAGAGCTATCACTGTGTTATCTGTGGTGTTACATAGGACTGCAGGTCACATCTATACATTATCTGTACTCAGAGAGTTATCACTGTGTTATCTCTGGTGTTACATAGGACTGCAGGTCACATCTATACATTATCTGTACTCAGAGCGTTATCACTGTTATCTGTGGTGTTACATAGGACTGCAGGTCACATCTATACATTATCTGTACTCAGAGAGTTATCACTGTGTTATCTGTGGTGTTACATAGGACTGCAGGTCACATCTATACATTATCTGTACTCAGAGAGTTATCACTGTTATCTGTGGTGTTACATAGGACTGCAGGTCACATCTATACATTATCTGTACTCAGAGAGTTATCACTGTGTTATCTGTGGTGTTACATAGGACTGCAGGTCACATCTATACATTATCTGTACTCAGAGAGTTATCACTGTGTTATCTGTGGTGTTACATAGGACTGCAGGTCACATCTATACATTATCTGTACTCAGAGAGTTATCACTGTTATCTGTGGTGTTACATAGGACTGCAGGTCACATCTATACATTATCTGTACTCAGAGAGTTATCACTGTTATCTGTGGTGTTACATAGGACTGCAGGTCACATCTATACATTATCTGTACTCAGAGAGTTATCACTGTGTTATCTGTGGTGTTACATAGGACTGCAGGTCACATCTATACATTATCTGTACTCAGAGAGTTATCACTGTTATCTGTGGTGTTACATAGGACTGCAGGTCACATCTACTACATTATCTGTACTCAGAGAGTTATTACTGTATTATCTGTGGTGTTACATAGGACTGCAGGTCACATCTATACATTATCTGTACTCAGAGAGTTATCACTGTATTATCTGTGGTGTTACATAGGACTGCAGGTCACATCTATACATTATCTGTACTCAGAGAGTTATCACTGTTATCTGTGGTGTTACATAGGACTGCAGGTCACATCTATACATTATCTGTACTCAGAGAGTTATCACTGTGTTATCTGTAGTGTTACATAGGACTGCAGGTCACATCTATACATTATCTGTACTCAGAGAGTTATCACTGTTATCTGTGGTGTTACATAGGACTGCAGGTCACATCTATACATTATCTGTACTCAGAGAGTTATCACTGTGTTATCTGTGGTGTTACATAGGACTGCAGGTCACATCTACTACATTATCTGTACTCAGAGAGTTATCACTGTTATCTGTGGTGTTACATAGGACTGCAGGTCACATCTACTACATTATCTGTACTCAGAGAGTTATCACTGTGTTATCTGTGGTGTTACATAGGACTGCAGGTCACATCTATACATTATCTGTACTCAGAGAGTTATCACTGTGTTATCTGTGGTGTTACATAGGACTGCAGGTCACATCTATACATTATCTGTACTCAGAGAGTTATCACTGTGTTATCTGTGGTGTTACATAGGACTGCAGGTCACATCTATACATTATCTGTACTCAGAGAGTTATCACTGTGTTATCTGTGGTGTTACATAGGACTGCAGGTCACATCTATACATTATCTGTACTCAGAGAGTTATCACTGTTATCTGTGGTGTTACATAGGACTGCAGGTCACATCTATACATTATCTGTACTGGGAGAGTTATCACTGTTATCTGTGGTGTTACATAGGACTGCAGGTCACATCTACTACATTATCTGTACTCAGAGAGTTATCACTGTTATCTGTGGTGTTACATAGGACTGCAGGTCACATCTATACATTATCTGTACTCAGAGTTATCACTGTTATCTGTGGTGTTACATAGGACTGCAGGTCACATCTATACATTATCTGTACTCAGAGAGTTATCACTGTTATCTGTGGTGTTACATAGGACTGCAGGTCACATCTATACATTATCTGTACTCAGAGAGAAATCACTGTGTTATCTGTGGTGTTACATAGGACTGCAGGTCACATCTATACATTATCTGTACTCAGAGAGTTATCACTGTTATCTGTGGTGTTACATAGGACTGCAGGTCACATCTATACATTATCTGTACCCAGAGAGTTATCACTGTGTTATCTGTGGTGTTACATAGGACTGCAGATCACATCTATACATTATCTGTACTCAGAGAGTTATCACTGTTATCTCTGGTGTTACATAGGACTGCAGGTCACATCTATACATTATCTGTACTCAGAGAGTTATCACTGTTATCTGTGGTGTTACATAGGACTGCAGGTCACATCTATACATTATCTGTACTCAGAGAGTTATCACTGTGTTATCTGTGGTGTTACATAGGACTGCAGGTCACATCTATACATTATCTGTACTCAGAGAGTTATCACTGTTATCTGTGGTGTTACATAGGACTGCAGGTCACATCTATACATTATCTGTACTCAGAGAGTTATCACTGTTATCTGTGGTGTTACATAGGACTGCTGGTCACATCTATACATTATCTGTACTCAGAGCGTTATCACTGTGTTATCTGTGGTGTTACATAGGACTGCAGGTCACATCTATACATTATCTGTACTCAGAGAGTTATCACTGTGTTATCTGTGGTGTTACATAGGACTGCAGGTCACATCTATACATTATCTGTACTCAGAGAGTTATCACTGTGTTATCTGTGGTGTTACATAGGACTGCAGGTCACATCTATACATTATCTCTACTCAGAGAGTTATCACTGTTATCTGTGGTGTTACATAGGACTGCAGGTCACATCTATACATTATCTGTACTCAGAGAGTTATCACTGTGTTATCTGTGGTGTTACATAGGACTGCAGGTCACATCTATACATTATCTGTACTCAGAGAGTTATCACTGTGTTATCTGTGGTGTTACATAGGACTGCAGGTCACATCTATACATTATCTGTACTCAGAGAGTTATCACTGTTATCTGTGGTGTTACATAGGACTGCAGGTCACATCTATACATTATCTGTACTCAGAGAGTTATCACTGTTATCTGTGGTGTTACATAGGACTGCAGGTCACATCTATACATTATCTGTACCCAGAGAGTTATCACTGTGTTATCTGTGGTGTTACATAGGACTGCAGGTCACATCTATACATTATCTGTACTCAGAGAGTTATCACTGTGTTATCTGTGGTGTTACATAGGACTGCAGGTCACATCTATACATTATCTGTACTCAGAGAGTTATCACTGTGTTATCTGTGGTGTTACATAGGACTGCAGGTCACATCTATACATTATCTGTACTCAGAGTTATCACTGTGTTATCTGTGGTGTTACATAGGACTGCAGGTCACATCTATACATTATCTGTACTCAGAGAGTTATCACTGTTATCTGTGGTGTTACATAGGACTGCAGGTCACATCTATACATTATCTGTACTCAGAGAGTTATCACTGTGTTATCTGTGGTGTTACATAGGACTGCAGGTCACATCTATACATTATCTGTACTCAGAGAGTTATCACTATGTTATCTGTGGTGTTACATAGGACTGCAGGTCACATCTATACATTATCTGTACTCAGAGAGTTATCACTGTGTTATCTGTGGTGTTACATAGGACTGCAGGTCACATCTATACATTATCTGTACTCAGAGAGTTATCACTGTTATCTGTGGTGTTACATAGGACTGCAGGTCACATCTACTACATTATCTGTACTCAGAGAGTTATCACTGTTATCTGTGGTGTTACATAGGACTGCAGGTCACATCTATACATTATCTGTACTGGGAGAGTTATCACTGTTATCTGTGGTGTTACATAGGACTGCAGGTCACATCTACTACATTATCTGTACTCAGAGAGTTATCACTGTTATCTGTGGTGTTACATAGGACTGCAGGTCACATCTATACATTATCTGTACTCAGAGTTATCACTGTTATCTGTCGTGTTACATAGGACTGCAGGTTACATCTATACATTATCTGTACTCAGAGAGTTATCACTGTGTTATCTGTGGTGTTACATAGGACTGCAGGTCACATCTATACATTATCTGTACTCAGAGAGTTATCACTGTTATCTGTGGTGTTACATAGGACTGCAGGTCACATCTATACATTATCTGTACTCGGAGAGTTATCACTGTTATCTGTGGTGTTACATAGGACTGCAGGTCACATCTATACATTATCTGTACTCAGAGAGTTATCACTGTGTTATCTGTAGTGTTACATAGGACTGCAGGTCACATCTATACATTACCTGTACTCAAAGAGTTATCACTGTGTTATCTGTGGTGTTACATAGGACTGCAGGTCACATCTATACATTATCTGTACTCAGAGAGTTATCACTGTGTTATCTGTGGTGTTACATAGGACTGCAGGTCACATCTACTACATTATCTGTACTCAGAGAGTTATCACTGTGTTATCTGTGGTGTTACATAGGACTGCAGGTCACATCTATACATTATCTGTACTCAGAGAGTTATCACTTTGTTATCTGTGGTGTTACATAGGACTGCAGGTCACATCTATACATTATCTGTACTCAGAGAGTTATCACTGTGTTATCTGTGGTGTTACATAGGACTGCAGGTCACATCTATACATTATCTGTACTCAGAGAGTTATCACTGTGTTATCTGTGGTGTTACATAGGACTGCAGGTCACATCTATACATTATCTGTACTCAGAGAGTTATCACTGTGTTATCTGTGGTGTTACATAGGACTGCAGGTCACATCTATACATTATCTGTACCCAGAGAGTTATCACTGTTATCTGTGGTGTTACATAGGACTGCAGGTCACATCTATACATTATCTGTACTCAGAGAGTTATCACTGTTATCTGTGGTGTTACATAGGACTGCAGGTCACATCTATACATTATCTGTACTGGGAGAGTTATCACTGTTATCTGTGGTGTTACATAGGACTGCAGGTCACATCTACTACATTATCTGTACTCAGAGAGTTATCACTGTTATCTGTGGTGTTACATAGGACTGCAGGTCACATCTATACATTATCTGTACTCAGAGTTATCACTGTTATCTGTGGTGTTACATAGGACTGCAGGTCACATCTATACATTATCTGTACTCAGAGAGTTATCACTGTTATCTGTGGTGTTACATAGGACTGCTGGTCACATCTATACATTATCTGTACTCAGAGAGCTATCACTGTGTTATCTGTGGTGTTACATAGGACTGCAGGTCACATCTATACATTATCTGTACTCAGAGAGTTATCACTGTGTTATCTCTGGTGTTACATAGGACTGCAGGTCACATCTATACATTATCTGTACTCAGAGCGTTATCACTGTTATCTGTGGTGTTACATAGGACTGCAGGTCACATCTATACATTATCTGTACTCAGAGAGTTATCACTGTGTTATCTGTGGTGTTACATAGGACTGCAGGTCACATCTATACATTATCTGTACTCAGAGAGTTATCACTGTTATCTGTGGTGTTACATAGGACTGCAGGTCACATCTATACATTATCTGTACTCAGAGAGTTATCACTGTGTTATCTGTGGTGTTACATAGGACTGCAGGTCACATCTATACATTATCTGTACTCAGAGAGTTATCACTGTGTTATCTGTGGTGTTACATAGGACTGCAGGTCACATCTATACATTATCTGTACTCAGAGAGTTATCACTGTTATCTGTGGTGTTACATAGGACTGCAGGTCACATCTATACATTATCTGTACTCAGAGAGTTATCACTGTTATCTGTGGTGTTACATAGGACTGCAGGTCACATCTATACATTATCTGTACTCAGAGAGTTATCACTGTGTTATCTGTGGTGTTACATAGGACTGCAGGTCACATCTATACATTATCTGTACTCAGAGAGTTATCACTGTTATCTGTGGTGTTACATAGGACTGCAGGTCACATCTACTACATTATCTGTACTCAGAGAGTTATTACTGTATTATCTGTGGTGTTACATAGGACTGCAGGTCACATCTATACATTATCTGTACTCAGAGAGTTATCACTGTATTATCTGTGGTGTTACATAGGACTGCAGGTCACATCTATACATTATCTGTACTCAGAGAGTTATCACTGTTATCTGTGGTGTTACATAGGACTGCAGGTCACATCTATACATTATCTGTACTCAGAGAGTTATCACTGTGTTATCTGTAGTGTTACATAGGACTGCAGGTCACATCTATACATTATCTGTACTCAGAGAGTTATCACTGTTATCTGTGGTGTTACATAGGACTGCAGGTCACATCTATACATTATCTGTACTCAGAGAGTTATCACTGTGTTATCTGTGGTGTTACATAGGACTGCAGGTCACATCTACTACATTATCTGTACTCAGAGAGTTATCACTGTGTTATCTGTGGTGTTACATAGGACTGCAGGTCACATCTATACATTATCTGTACTCAGAGAGTTATCACTGTGTTATCTGTGGTGTTACATAGGACTGCAGGTCACATCTATACATTATCTGTACTCAGAGAGTTATCACTGTTATCTGTGGTGTTACATAGGACTGCAGGTCACATCTATACATTATCTGTACTCAGAGAGTTATCACTGTTATCTGTGGTGTTACATAGGACTGCAGGTCACATCTATACATTATCTGTACTCAGAGAGTTATCACTGTGTTATCTGTGGTGTTACATAGGACTGCAGGTCACATCTATACATTATCTGTACTCAGAGAGTTATCACTGTGTTATCTGTGGTGTTACATAGGACTGCAGGTCACATCTATACATTATCTGTACTCAGAGAGTTATCACTGTGTTATCTGTGGTGTTACATAGGACTGCAGGTCACATCTATACATTATCTGTACTCAGAGAGTTATCACTGTTATCTGTGGTGTTACATAGGACTGCAGGTCACATCTATACATTATCTGTACTGGGAGAGTTATCACTGTTATCTGTGGTGTTACATAGGACTGCAGGTCACATCTACTACATTATCTGTACTCAGAGAGTTATCACTGTTATCTGTGGTGTTACATAGGACTGCAGGTCACATCTATACATTATCTGTACTCAGAGTTATCACTGTTATCTGTGGTGTTACATAGGACTGCAGGTCACATCTATACATTATCTGTACTCAGAGAGTTATCACTGTTATCTGTGGTGTTACATAGGACTGCAGGTCACATCTATACATTATCTGTACTCAGAGAGAAATCACTGTGTTATCTGTGGTGTTACATAGGACTGCAGGTCACATCTATACATTATCTGTACTCAGAGAGTTATCACTGTTATCTGTGGTGTTACATAGGACTGCAGGTCACATCTATACATTATCTGTACCCAGAGAGTTATCACTGTGTTATCTGTGGTGTTACATAGGACTGCAGATCACATCTATACATTATCTGTACTCAGAGAGTTATCACTGTTATCTCTGGTGTTACATAGGACTGCAGGTCACATCTATACATTATCTGTACTCAGAGAGTTATCACTGTTATCTGTGGTGTTACATAGGACTGCAGGTCACATCTATACATTATCTGTACTCAGAGAGTTATCACTGTGTTATCTGTGGTGTTACATAGGACTGCAGGTCACATCTATACATTATCTGTACTCAGAGAGTTATCACTGTTATCTGTGGTGTTACATAGGACTGCAGGTCACATCTATACATTATCTGTACTCAGAGAGTTATCACTGTTATCTGTGGTGTTACATAGGACTGCAGGTCACATCTATACATTATCTGTACTCAGAGCGTTATCACTGTGTTATCTGTGGTGTTACATAGGACTGCAGGTCACATCTATACATTATCTGTACTCAGAGAGTTATCACTGTGTTATCTGTGGTGTTACATAGGACTGCAGGTCACATCTATACATTATCTGTACTCAGAGAGTTATCACTGTGTTATCTGTGGTGTTACATAGGACTGCAGGTCACATCTATACATTATCTCTACTCAGAGAGTTATCACTGTTATCTGTGGTGTTACATAGGACTGCAGGTCACATCTATACATTATCTGTACTCAGAGAGTTATCACTGTGTTATCTGTGGTGTTACATAGGACTGCAGGTCACATCTATACATTATCTGTACTCAGAGAGTTATCACTGTGTTATCTGTGGTGTTACATAGGACTGCAGGTCACATCTATACATTATCTGTACTCAGAGAGTTATCACTGTTATCTGTGGTGTTACATAGGACTGCAGGTCACATCTATACATTATCTGTACTCAGAGAGTTATCACTGTTATCTGTGGTGTTACATAGGACTGCAGGTCACATCTATACATTATCTGTACCCAGAGAGTTATCACTGTGTTATCTGTGGTGTTACATAGGACTGCAGGTCACATCTATACATTATCTGTACTCAGAGAGTTATCACTGTGTTATCTGTGGTGTTACATAGGACTGCAGGTCACATCTATACATTATCTGTACTCAGAGAGTTATCACTGTGTTATCTGTGGTGTTACATAGGACTGCAGGTCACATCTATACATTATCTGTACTCAGAGTTATCACTGTGTTATCTGTGGTGTTACATAGGACTGCAGGTCACATCTATACATTATCTGTACTCAGAGAGTTATCACTGTTATCTGTGGTGTTACATAGGACTGCAGGTCACATCTATACATTATCTGTACTCAGAGAGTTATCACTGTGTTATCTGTGGTGTTACATAGGACTGCAGGTCACATCTATACATTATCTGTACTCAGAGAGTTATCACTATGTTATCTGTGGTGTTACATAGGACTGCAGGTCACATCTATACATTATCTGTACTCAGAGAGTTATCACTGTGTTATCTGTGGTGTTACATAGGACTGCAGGTCACATCTATACATTATCTGTACTCAGAGAGTTATCACTGTTATCTGTGGTGTTACATAGGACTGCAGGTCACATCTATACATTATCTGTACTGGGAGAGTTATCACTGTTATCTGTGGTGTTACATAGGACTGCAGGTCACATCTACTACATTATCTGTACTCAGAGAGTTATCACTGTTATCTGTGGTGTTACATAGGACTGCAGGTCACATCTATACATTATCTGTACTCAGAGTTATCACTGTTATCTGTCGTGTTACATAGGACTGCAGGTCACATCTATACATTATCTGTACTCAGAGAGTTATCACTGTTATCTGTGGTGTTACATAGGACTGCAGGTCACATCTATACATTATCTGTACTCAGAGAGTTATCACTGTGTTATCTGTAGTGTTACATAGGACTGCAGGTCACATCTATACATTACCTGTACTCAAAGAGTTATCACTGTGTTATCTGTGTGTTACATAGGACTGCAGGTCACATCTATACATTATCTGTACTCAGAGAGTTATCACTGTGTTATCTGTGGTGTTACATAGGACTGCAGGTCACATCTATACATTATCTGTACTCAGAGAGTTATCACTGTTATCTGTGGTGTTACATAGGACTGCAGGTCACATCTATACATTATCTGTACCCAGAGAGTTATCACTGTGTTATCTGTGGTGTTACATAGGACTGCAGGTCACATCTATACATTATCTGTACTCAGAGAGTTATCACTGTTATCTGTGGTGTTACATAGGACTGCAGGTCACATCTATACATTATCTGTACCCAGAGAGTTATCACTGTGTTATCTGTGGTGTTACATAGGACTGCAGGTCACATCTATACATTATCTGTACTCAGAGAGTTATCACTGTGTTATATGTGGTGTTACATAGGACTGCAGGTCACATCTATACATTATCTGTACTCAGAGAGTTATCACTGTGTTATCTGTGGTGTTACATAGGACTGCAGGTCACATCTATACATTATCTGTACTCAGAGAGTTATCACTGTTATCTGTGGTGTTACATAGGACTGCAGGTCACATCTATACATTATCTGTACTCAGAGAGTTATCACTGTGTTATCTGTGGTGTTACATAGGACTGCAGGTCACATCTATACATTATCTGTACTCAGAGAGTTATCACTGTTATCTGTGGTGTTACATAGGACTGCAGGTCACATCTATACATTATCTGTACTCAGAGAGTTATCACTGTGTTATCTGTGGTGTTACATAGGACTGCAGGTCACATCTATACATTATCTGTACTCAGAGAGTTATCACTGTTATCTGTGGTGTTACATAGGACTGCAGGTCACATCTATACATTATCTGTACTCAGAGAGTTATCACTGTGTTATCTGTGGTGTTACATAGGACTGCAGGTCACATCTATACATTATCTGTACTCAGAGAGTTATCACTGTTATCTGTGGTGTTACATAGGACTGCAGGTCACATCTATACATTATCTGTACTCAGAGAGTTATCACTGTTATCTGTGGTGTTACATAGGACTGCAGGTCACATCTATACATTATCTGTACTCAGAGAGTTATCACTGTTATCTGTGGTGTTACATAGGACTGCAGGTCACATCTATACATTATCTGTACTCAGAGAGTTATCACTGTTATCTGTGGTGTTACATAGGACTGCAGGTCACATCTATACATTATCTGTACTCAGAGAGTTATCACTGTGTTATCTGTGGTGTTACATAGGACTGCAGGTCACATCTATACATTATCTGTACTCAGAGAGTTATCACTGTTATCTGTGGTGTTACATAGGACTGCTGGTCACATCTATACATTATCTGTACTCAGAGCGTTATCACTGTGTTATCTGTAGTGTTACATAGGACTGCAGGTCACATCTATACATTATCTGTACTCAGAGTTATCACTGTGTTATCTGTGGTGTTACATAGGACTGCAGGTCACATCTATACATTATCTGTACTCAGAGAGTTATCACTGTGTTATCTGTAGTGTTACATAGGACTGCAGGTCACATCTATACATTATCTGTACTCAGAGAGTTATCACTGTTATCTGTGGTGTTACATAGGACTGCAGGTCACATCTATACATTATCTGTACTCAGAGAGTTATCACTGTTATCTGTGGTGTTACATAGGACTGCAGGTCACATCTATACATTATCTGTACTCAGAGAGTTATCACTGTGTTATCTGTGGTGTTACATAGGACTGCAGGTCACATCTATACATTATCTGTACTCAGAGAGTTATCACTGTGTTATCTGTGGTGTTACATAGGACTGCAGGTCACATCTATACATTATCTGTACTCAGAGAGTTATCACTGTTATCTGTGGTGTTACATAGGACTGCAGGTCACATCTATACATTATCTGTACTGGGAGAGTTATCACTGTTATCTGTGGTGTTACATAGGACTGCAGGTCACATCTACTACATTATCTGTACTCAGAGAGTTATCACTGTTATCTGTGGTGTTACATAGGACTGCAGGTCACATCTATACATTATCTGTACTCAGAGTTATCACTGTTATCTGTGGTGTTACATAGGACTGCAGGTCACATCTATACATTATCTGTACTCAGAGAGTTATCACTGTGTTATCTGTGGTGTTACATAGGACTGCAGGTCACATCTATACATTATCTGTACTCGGGGAGTTATCACTGTTATCTGTGGTGTTACATAGGACTGCAGGTCACATCTATACATTATCTGTACTCAGAGAGTTATCACTGTTATCTGTGGTGTTACATAGGACTGCAGGTCACATCTATACATTATCTGTACTCAGAGAGTTATCACTGTTATCTGTGGTGTTACATAGGACTGCAGGTCACATCTATACATTATCTGTACCCAGAGAGTTATCACTGTGTTATCTGTGGTGTTACATAGGACTGCAGGTCACATCTATACATTATCTGTACTCAGAGAGTTATCACTGTTATCTGTGGTGTTACATAGGACTGCAGGTCACATCTATACATTATCTGTACTCAGAGAGTTATCACTGTTATCTGTGGTGTTACATAGGACTGCAGGTCACATCTATACATTATCTGTACTCAGAGAGTTATCACTGTGTTATCTGTGGTGTTACATAGGACTGCAGGTCACATCTATACATTATCTATACTCAGAGAGTTATCACTGTTATCTGTGGTGTTACATAGGACTGCAGGTCACATCTATACATTATCTGTACTCAGAGAGATATCACTGTTATCTGTGGTGTTACATAGGACTGCAGGTTACATCTATACATTATCTGTACTCAGAGAGTTATCACTGTTATCTGTGGTGTTACATAGGACTGCAGGTCACATATATACATTATCTGTACTCAGAGAGTTATCACTGTTATCTGTGGTGTTACATAGGACTGCAGGTCACATCTATACATTATCTGTACTCAGAGAGTTATCACTGTTATCTGTGGTGTTACATAGGACTGCTGGTCACATCTATACATTATCTGTACTCAGAGAGTTATCACTGTGTTATCTGTGGTGTTACATAGGACTGCAGGTCACATCTACTACATTATCTGTACTCAGAGAGTTATCACTGTGTTATCTGTGGTGTTACATAGGACTGCAGGTCACATCTATACATTGTCTGTACTCAGAGAGTTATCACTGTTATCTGTGGTGTTACACAGGACTGCAGGTCACATCTATACATTATCTATACTCAGAGAGTTATCACTGTGTTATCTGTGGTGTTACATAGGACTGCAGGTCACATCTATACATTATCTGTACTCAGAGCGTTATCACTGTGTTATCTGTGGTGTTACATAGGACTGCAGGTCACATCTATACATTATCTGTACTCAGAGAGTTATCACTGTTATCTGTGGTGTTACATAGGACTGCAGGTCACATATATACATTATCTGTACTCAGAGAGTTATCACTGTGTTATCTGTGGTGTTACATAGGACTGCAGGTCACATCTATACATTATCTGTACTCAGAGAGTTATCACTGTTATCTGTGGTGTTACATAGGACTGCAGGTCACATCTATACATTATCTGTACTCAGAGAGTTATCACTGTGTTATCTGTGGTGTTACATAGGACTGCAGGTCACATCTATACATTATCTGTACTCAGAGAGTTATCACTGTTATCTGTGGTGTTACATAGGACTGCAGGTCACATCTATACATTATCTGTACTGGGAGAGTTATCACTGTTATCTGTGGTGTTACATAGGACTGCAGGTCACATCTACTACATTATCTGTACTCAGAGAGTTATCACTGTTATCTGTGGTGTTACATAGGACTGCAGGTCACATCTATACATTATCTGTACTCAGAGTTATCACTGTTATCTGTGGTGTTACATAGGACTGCAGGTCACATCTATACATTATCTGTACTCAGAGAGTTATCACTGTTATCTGTGGTGTTACATAGGACTGCAGGTCACATCTATACATTATCTGTACTCAGAGAGTTATCACTGTTATCTGTGGTGTTACATAGGACTGCAGGTCACATCTATACATTATCTGTACTCAGAGAGTTATCACTGTTATCTGTGGTGTTACATAGGACTGCAGGTCACATCTATACATTATCTGTACTCAGAGAGTTATCACTGTGTTATATGTGGTGTTACATAGGACTGCAGGTCACATCTATACATTATCTGTACTCAGAGAGTTATCACTGTGTTATCTGTGGTGTTACATAGGACTGCAGGTCACATCTATACATTATCTGTACTCAGAGAGTTATCACTGTTATCTGTGGTGTTACATAGGACTGCAGGTCACATCTATACATTATCTGTACTCAGAGAGTTATCACTGTGTTATCTGTGGTGTTACATAGGACTGCAGGTCACATCTATACATTATCTGTACTCAGAGAGTTATCACTGTTATCTGTGGTGTTACATAGGACTGCAGGTCACATCTATACATTATCTGTACTCAGAGAGTTATCACTGTTATCTGTGGTGTTACATAGGACTGCAGGTCACATCTATACATTATCTGTACTGGGAGAGTTATCACTGTTATCTGTGGTGTTACATAGGACTGCAGGTCACATCTATACATTATCTGTACTCAGAGAGATATCACTGTTATCTGTGGTGTTACATAGGACTGCAGGTCACATCTATACATTATCTGTACTCAGAGAGTTATCACTGTTATCTGTGGTGTTACATAGGACTGCAGGTCACATCTATACATTATCTGTACTGGGAGAGTTATCACTGTTATCTGTGGTGTTACATAGGACTGCAGGTCACATCTACTACATTATCTGTACTCAGAGAGTTATCACTGTTATCTGTGGTGTTACATAGGACTGCAGGTCACATCTATACATTATCTGTACTCAGAGAGTTATCACTGTTATCTGTGGTGTTACATAGGACTGCAGGTCACATCTATACATTATCTGTACTCAGAGAGTTATCACTGTTATCTGTGGTGTTACATAGGACTGCAGGTCACATCTATACATTATCTGTACTCAGAGAGTTATCACTGTTATCTGTGGTGTTACATAGGACTGCAGGTCACATCTATACATTATCTGTACTCAGAGAGTTATCACTGTGTTATATGTGGTGTTACATAGGACTGCAGGTCACATCTATACATTATCTGTACTCAGAGAGTTATCACTGTGTTATCTGTGGTGTTACATAGGACTGCAGGTCACATCTATACATTATCTGTACTCAGAGAGTTATCACTGTTATCTGTGGTGTTACATAGGACTGCAGGTCACATCTATACATTATCTGTACTCAGAGAGTTATCACTGTGTTATCTGTGGTGTTACATAGGACTGCAGGTCACATCTATACATTATCTGTACTCAGAGAGTTATCACTGTTATCTGTGGTGTTACATAGGACTGCAGGTCACATCTATACATTATCTGTACTCAGAGAGTTATCACTGTTATCTGTGGTGTTACATAGGACTGCAGGTCACATCTATACATTATCTGTACTGGGAGAGTTATCACTGTTATCTGTGGTGTTACATAGGACTGCAGGTCACATCTATACATTATCTGTACTCAGAGAGATATCACTGTTATCTGTGGTGTTACATAGGACTGCAGGTCACATCTATACATTATCTGTACTCAGAGAGTTATCACTGTTATCTGTGGTGTTACATAGGACTGCAGGTCACATCTGTACATTATCTGTACTCAGAGAGTTATCACTGTTATCTGTGGTGTTACATAGGACTGCTCCATCGGTAAGTCCAGGAGACAGTAGTGTGGTGATCTGCGTACAGGCGCGGTGGGTGCTGCAGTGGAGATGATGGATTGTTCGCTTCTCCTACAAATCGTAGCTGACAGGCGGGGGGCGCTGTAACGTGTCCTGCCGGCTCCAGTACACAGGGGCCCTCACTGCCCGGCGCCATCTATCAGCTGTCTGCTGGGGGCCACTTGGCATTTCTCATGGTAACGGCAGCGTGCTGGCATTTTAGGATATATAGTTCTTTTCTGGTAATTAGTATATATGGAGGCTACACGGGCGATCGAGCAGGGACATGTCACCGACACAGGGATCAGCGATGTGATCAGCGATAGGGGGGGGGGAATCCTCCGCTCCTATATAATCACTGTATAGTGGACAATTCTACAACTTTATAATCTCATAAATCTATCAATTACTTATGACAATATTTCCCAACCAGGGTGCCTCCAGCTGTTTTAAAACTACAACTCCCAGCATGCCTGGACAGCCGCAGGCTGTCCGGGCATGCTGGGAGTTGTAGTTTTGCAACAGCTGGAGGCACCCTGGTTGGGAAACACCGACTTATGTTGTTTAGGATCTCTGCTTCTTGTCAGTAAAATGGAACAATCTTCTAATGGCTAAATCTCATACAGATCTAATTCTAAAGGTTTGCAAAAATGTTATCCAGTATATAGACAATGCTCTGTGAGCTAAACATCCTGGACTCCAGACTGATACATTGTACATAACTAGTCCTGCTCTCAGCTGAGAAGTGATACAATTGTATCCAGTGTAGACAATGCTCTGTGAGCTAAACATCCTGGACTCCAGACTGATACATTGTATATAGCTAGTCCTGCTCTCAGCTGAGAAGTGATACAATTGTATCCAGTCTAGACAATGCTCTGTGAGCTAAACATCCCGGACCCCAGACTGATACATTGTACATAGCTAGTCCTGCTCTCAGCTGAGAAGTGATACAATTGTATCCAGTGTAGACAATGCTCTGTGAGCTAAACATCCTGGACTCCAGACTGATACATTGTACATAGCTCGTCCTGCTCTCAGCTGAGAAGTGATACAATTGTATCCAGTCTAGACAATGCTCTGTGAGCTAAACATCCTGGGCTCCAGACTGATACATTGTACATAGCTAGTCCTGCTCTCAGCTGAGAAGTGATACAATTGTATCCAGTCTAGACAATGCTCTGTGAGCTAAACATCCTGGACTCCAGACTGATACATTGTACATAGCTAGTACTGCTCTCCGCTGAGAAGTGATACAATTGTATCCAGTCTAGACAATGCTCTGTGAGCTAAACATCCTGGACTCCAGACTGATACATTGTACATAGCTAGTCCTGCTCTCAGCTGAGAAGTGATAAAATTGTATCCAGTCTAGACAATGCTCTGTGAGCTGAACATCCTGGACTCCAGACTGATACATTGTACATAGCTAGTCCTGCTCTCAGCTGAGAAGTGATACAATTGTATCCAGTCTAGACAATGCTCTGTGATCTAAACATCCTGGACCCCAGACTGATACATTGTACATAGCTAGTCCTGCTCTCCGCTGAGAAGTGATACAATTGTATCCAGTCTAGACAATGCTCTGTGAGCTAAACATCCTGGACTCCAGACTGATACATTGTACATAGCTCGTCCTGCTCTCAGCTGAGAAGTGATACAATTGTATCCAGTCCAGACAATGCTCTGTGAGCTAAACATCCTGGACTCCAGACTGATACATTGTACATAGCTAGTCCTTCTCTCAGCTGAGAAGTGATACAATTGTATCCAGTCTAGACAATGCTCTGTGAGCTAAACATCCTGGACCCCAGACTGATACATTGTACATAGTTAGTCCTGCTCTCAGCTGAGAAGTGATACAATTGTATCCAATCTAGACAATGCTCTGTGAGCTAAACATCCTGGACTCCAGACTGATACATTGTACATAGCTAGTCCTGCTCTCAGCTGAGAAGTGATACAATTGTATCCAGTCTAGACAATGCTCTGTGAGCTAAACATCCTGGACCCCAGACTGATACATTGTACATAGTTAGTCCTGCTCTCAGCTGAGAAGTGATACAATTGTATCCAATCTAGACAATGCTCTGTGAGCTAAACATCCTGGACTCCAGACTGATACATTGTACATAGCTAGTCCTGCTCTCAGCTGAGAAGTGATACAATTGTATCCAGTCTAGACAATGCTCTGTGAGCTAAACATCCTGGACTCCAGACTGATACATTGTATATAGCTAGTCCTGCTCTCATCTAGGTGATACATAATACCTCCCAATCACTGAGAACACTGGACCCTCACATCCACTGTAGCTAAATTCTATCACAAATATCCACAAAAATTGGCTGAAATTATCTTTATTGGGTAACAAAATTACAAAAAAGTCCTAATATTTAAAAACAACAAGCCATTCAGGTTAAAGAGTCTCAAGTATCAGAGTACTCTAATGGGTCAATCCCCAAAAAAATGCATCCCAACTGGGGGGCTACAGATCATTGAGGGAACCATGAAATCCAACATGTACGGTGACATACTGAAGAGCAGGATCCCCTCCCCCTCAGAGACTGGGTCGCAGGACAGTAGTCACACAGGATAAGGACCCCAAACACCTCCAAGACCACCACTCTCTGTAAAGAAGCTGAGGGTAAAGGTGATGGAGGGGCCAAGCATGACCCAGACCTAAACCCTATTGGGCATCTTTGGGGAATCCTCAAACAGAAGGTGGGGGGAGCACAAGGTCTATGACAACCACCAGCTCTGTGATGTCATCATGGAGGAGGGAAGAGGACTCCAGGGACAACCTGTGAAGATCCCGTGAACTCCATGTCCAAGAGGCTTAAAGCAGTGCTGGAAAATAATGGCGTCCACACAAAATATTATACACACTTTGGGCCCAATTTGGACATTTCCACTTAAAGGGGTACTCCACTGGCCAGCATTCGGAACTAAATGAGGGGGCCTGGCCGTGATGTCACGAGGGGCGTGGCCAACCCCCGCAGTGCGAAAACAGCGCTCAGAACATTAAGTTCCGAACGCTGGCCAGTGGAGTACCCCTTTAAGGGTGTCCTCACTTTTCGCCATTGACCTGCACACAGTACATTTGGATTCTACAATGTGAGCGGCCATGTTGTCTCAGAAATGACACAGCGGAACGGTTCATTGTGCGCTGTCGCCTTCATGTACTTCCTGCATTCATCTCCTCCATGTTCGCCGTTTGTATAAATTGATTTCCATTGATTTTCCAGAAGCAAATATAAGAACACTCTAAATGTTTGGAAATGAAGAATAACAGGTGACCCCGTCCCTCGAGGCCAGAGATGACATCATTCCTTCTTAAAGGGGTACTCCGCCCCTTGACATCCAAAGGATAGGGGATAAGATGTCTGATTGCGGGGGAACTCCTCAATCTCGGCTGCAGCACCCTAGACATCCGTTGCACGGAGCGAACTTCTCTCCATGCCGGATGACTGTCGAAGCGGGGCGGAGGCTCGTGACATCACAGTCACGCCCCCTCAATGCAAGTCTATGGGAGGGGGCGTGACGGACCTCACGCCCCCTCCCTTAGACTTGCATTGAAGGGGTGTGGCTGTGACTTCATCTGCAGGGCTCAAGTCCTACAGGAACGCATGGGAACTGAGTTCCTGCACTTTTTCCACAGCAGGAATGCAGTTCCCATTAGCTAGAGTCCTGCAGCCCTTAAAGGGTTACTTTGCCCCTAGACATCTTATCCCCTATCCAAAGGATAGGGGATAAGATGTCTAATCGCGGGGGTCCCGCCGCTGGGGACTCCCATGATCTCGGCTGTGGCACCTCAGACATCCGGTGCATGGAGTGAACTTCGCTCCATCCTAAATGACTGGCAAAGAGGGGCAGGGGCTTGTGACATCACGGTCACGCCCCCTCAATGCAAGGCTATGGGAGGGGTCATGACAGCCATCATGCCCCCTCCCATAGACTTGCATTGAGGGGCTGCGGCCGTGACGTTACGAGCCTCCTGCAATCAAACATCTTATCCCCTATGTCTAGGGGCGGAATACCCCTTTAAGCGGAAATCGTGAGTGAGTTCCCACACATTTTTTCCCGGGACTTGACCCCTGGTCATGTGCGTCCGTCTCTCCGGCGCTGCATCTGACGCTTTAAACGAACGCCAGGTGCAGCCGGGAGATCGCGGTGGTCCCCAGCTGCGGGACCCCCGCGATCAGACATCTTATCCCCTATAGATGTTTAGGATCGGAGTACCCCTTTAACATCTCTAAAGTTGGAAATATTCAAAGGTCGTTCTATCCGGTGCCAGCTTCATCCACAGTGTAACCTTAAATAATACTTACGTAGGTGCCATACAGTACAGATAGCAGCCTATAGAAAAGAGCCATCTTACCATTTCAATACCTAGCGCTTTTTACCGCCATGCCTCGCGCCACTCTCCTGTTACGGCTGGGATAGTACTCTATAGTCATCCGAGAACTACAATGAAGACTATTAAAGGGGTATTGGAGGCCAAAACTTTTTTTTTATATATCAACTGGCTCCGGAAAGTTAAACAGATTTGTAAATTACTTCTATTAACCCCTTAAGGACTCAGGGTTTTTCAGTTTTTGCTCTTTTGTTTTTTTCCTCCTTACCTTTTAAAAATCATAACCCTTTCAATTTTCCACCTAAAAATCCATATTATGGCATATTTTTTGCGTCGCCAATTCTACTTTGCAGTGACATTAGTCATTTTACACAAAAATGCACGGCGAAACGGAAAAAATAATCATTGTGCGACAAAATCGAAGAAAAAATGCCATTTTGTAACTTTTGGGGGCTTCCGTTTCTACGCAGTGCATATTTTGGTAAAAATGACACCTTATCATTATTCTGTAGGTCCATATGGTTAAAATGATCCCCTACTTATATAGGTTTGATATTGTCGCACTTCGGAAAAAATCATAACTACATGCAGGAAAATTTATACGTTTAAAAATGTCATCTTCTGACCCCTATAACTTTTTTATTTTTCCATGTACAGGGCGGTATGAGGACTCATATTTTGCGCCGTGATCTGAAGTTTTTATCGGTATGATTTTTGTTTTGATCGGACTTTTTGATCACTTTTTATTCATTTTTTAATGGTATAAAAAGTGACTTTGGAATTTTTTTGCGCGTACGCCATTGACCGTGCGGTTTAATTAATGATATATTTTTATAGTTTGGACATTTACGCACGCGGCGATACCACATATGTTTATTTTTTATTTTTTTTTACACTGTTTTATTTTTTTTATGGGAAAAGGGGGGTGATTCAAACTTTTATTAGAGAAGGGGTTAAATGACCTTTATTAACACTTTTTTTTTACATTTTTTTTGCAGTGTTATAGGTCCCATAGGGACCTATAACACTGCACACACTGATCATTGTTAT